>NC_057798.1:278288825-278484364 GCF_018294505.1 Triticum aestivum
AGATATGATTTCATCATATCATTCGGTAGGATATCCCTGGCAGCTAGGCTGGATGGTAATACGAGGCAAAGTTTTACCCTAGTTCGGATCGGACCCTTGCAGTTGAAGGAAGAGCCTACTCCTGGTACTGTATATTAGTGTTAGGGGTGTGTACAAAGTACACGTGAATACCAGGCATTGTGCGTGTGTGTATACTATCGACCAACTAGCCCCCAAGCTTGTATAACATACTAAGGGCCTAGGGTTACAAATCATATATAGTCGGCTTATCACCAGTGGGGATAGAGTCCTCCGCGACTCTGGTAGCTTCGTGTTGTACGCTGAGTCCTCCACATGGGTCTCCGTATAACACGTTTCCGTCCAACCTATATGTAGCGCAGGATGGAACCGACCCATGAGTCTTCATGTTGACCCACCACAACTAGAAATGATGTGCCCACCACACCACACACGCAATCGGCCACTAAGAAAATAAGCATATACAATAGTACAATGGTATCTAGCTCACGATACGTCTCCATATTTTGTTGATGACACTGACGGACTTTGCATTTGATGCGTGCTCCGTATTTTGTTGACGACACTTACGGTCATTGTATTTGAAGCGAAAGCACGATATGGTCACTGGACTTCAGAATAAGCTCATCACGGTCACCACATACATTTTGTCGTGCTAACCAACATGTGGTTGGATGGTTAGAGGACAGTGGTTTCTCGAGCCCACCAAGGTTAAAGTCCCGGTGCTCGCATTTATATTGTGTTAATTTCAGTGTTTCCTGGCGATGTACGTTCAGTGGGAGGAGACGTTCCACTCGACTACGAGGCACCTATGGTGACTTCGTAAAATCTCAAGATCATATATGCTGGCCCTCTCTCTCGAAGGTGCGGCGGCGGACCGGCGGTGGGGAGTGGTTTCGGGGAGGGCGGGCCGACCGTGGGCGGCGGGGGCGGGCGGTTCGGCCGGTGGTGGCTGGCGGCTCGGGGGGGGAGTTTGATGATAAACTGGAGGCCCTTGATTTCATATCCAACGGCTGGAAAATCTAATGACCAGAGATGAAAAAGTCAGTCGACGGACGTGTAGCCTCACCCCGCACGTACACATGCACGCACGCAAGACATGCACACATGTAGGCATGCAACACTGACACGTACACATAACGTACACACGCACGCATGCTGGCGTGCAACACTGACACGTACACATGCACTCATGAACACACGCACGTACGCACCCATGCATGCAACACTGAAACGCACCCTTGCACGCACGCAACACTCGCACGCCTGCATGCACACAGCACACGACGCAAGACACACGCTTAACTACATGAAAAAGATGACGTCACACTCAATAAACAATCATCGGTTTATGAAATGCCCGCTTCTGGCCCACCAAAGGTTCCTGTGTTGGGCGCTGCCTGTGTTGGGTCACTGACATGCAGGCCATGCAACCAAAGAGCCCACACGTCAGTGGAAGAACGGCGTGGTGTCTTAGGTCAGAGTCGAGGGCGCTACTCGCGGCACGCCCGGCTGAACACGCCTCCGTGCCGCATTCAAACGCCTCCATGAAACCCGCCCATGTGGAAGCCGAGAAACCCACTCTGGACACATGTTCGTTCATGACCGGGCCGGCGTTAAACGCAACACCGGCCGAGCTCCTCCCGTCCGCCGTCTATTTAATATCCTATTTAAACGAGGCCAAACGCCAGCCAAGAATCGCACAGCTCCGCCGCTCCCCTATCACCTCCAGCATTTTGTCCACTCTTACAATGGCTTACAAAGAGTAGTTATTCCGCATCCAAGCCGGCTGGGTAGCCCGCCGGATACGAGCTATGTAGCTCGCTGATCCACCTCCCTTCCCTCGCGCGACGGAGCCAGTTGCCGCCCCAAGCCGGCGCGCGGTTCAGCAACTCGCCGCTCCAGGCCAGCTCGACGAGGAGCAGCACATGGGCATTGTTGCTGCCGTCCATGCCGCTGCCTCGTACCGCGTCTCCTATTTCTGTGGCCGAGACTCCCATGTCGGCGGCCACACCATGCAATCAGCGACAGAAGCCGGGTGCGCGGAGAGCGACGAGTCGGTGGCCAGCGCCTCCGCGTCCGCCTCCATCATCGAGGAGAAGTAGAACACGGGAGGCCACCGCCGCTTGGGTCCCATGAAGGCCACCGCGGAGGCGACGCTGGCGTACATAGCAGGTGTCTTGCCGAATCCTTTTGTTGTGAGGACCTTCGTCGACCCCGCATGGGCTCCACGGAAGAGGTCAATGTTAGGATGAACTCGAGCCGGTGCCGTCCATGGCGAAGTAGTGGCCGGTGATGAACTCGAACCGGTGCCGGCCACCATCATCTTCGGCACCAGCCAATGATATCAGTTGGGCAGTGGGGAAGCGAGCCATCCTTTGCACTAAAGCATATACCTCCGGGGCTCCCAGCAGTCCGGTGATCGTGCTGCTGGACATGAGGAACACAAATCGATCGGCAGGCGACCATTTAGGCCAGGTATTATATACTTGTGTTGTCCAGAACTAGCACCGCGTAGTTCGTTTGAATGTAATGAAATCCGTCATGTTTGTGTGAAAATCCGGTATTTTATATGATTTCCATTGTTGTTTATATGAAATATCTGTTTGTCTACGTGTTTGCGTGAATTTTGTCCGGTTGGTTGAGTTGTTGTCATAATGTGTGCGGCTACGGTTGGATGGCGTAATTTGTGGGTCGTCGGTCAGTCTGTGGGCTGCTCCGGCGGCATTGTGGGACAAAAAAACACAGCTTGTGCGAGCTCATCTCCAACGTGTGCGCTGGAGGATGCATGACAGCATGAGCACCGGAGCCGTTCCTCGTTCATCGGTGGCAAAGGCACCGGTGGACAAAAGGGTCGCCAATATTTTGGCTACCCCGGGCAAGATCCAAACAGCCCCTCCCAACAGATTCAAATCCCTCGTTCACCGTGGAATTTTGCCATGTGTTGTTTTCATGGACTAGCAAGATGCCCGTGCATTGCATAGAACATCAAGATGCATTTTTTTACAAACTATCGCATGCATGCAAGGGATAATTAATGTCCTCCTTTGCTAGTACCACGAGGCAAACATCATTAATATTTCATCGATTAGTGTTAGTGGCCTTATATATCTGCAAATTGTAATTTTGATAGTGGCCCCTTGTATATAAAAATGGAGGGAGAAATATGAGAGATAAGGTGAGGAGGAGTGGGGCGTGGTGCCGTGGTGGTAACTGGTGGTCGGACTGGGCGGAGGCATGGGGATGGACGGCGCATTATGTCTAGGTTTGTATCTCTCTCTCACACACCCACATAGGTGGGGGACGTGCACGAAGAGAAGAGGTGCACACACGGCGCACGTACTCCCGTATCTTTCCCAACCACACCCGCGCGGGTACACGGTGGAGCTCATTTCTGTACGAAAAAGGCAGCCCACGTGGTAATTTGGCACGTGTACTGGTTGTCCACTTGGTGGAGGGAGGATCGTCTACCACAGGTGAACAAACAAATTGCGACTTGACGCGTTATGTTAAATTAAAAAAAGAGGCAAACCATGTGGGGCCTACCTTAGAGGCAAGGCTCTATACACTTGAGTACTTTTGATGTGTCCCGTCAACTCGCAGAACGAGGAGAAACTTGCTTAGTACACCGTCTCCCCCGCCCACGGGCGCGGTGGCTCGCAGGATGAGGTGAAGCTGGAGTACTACTGTACGCCTTTACGCCCGCTCCCTCACCCACGCGCGCGTTGGCTCGCAGCACGAGAAAATTTTACTACTCCCTCCGTTTACTCCTCGTCCCTACTACGTACTTTGGTTAGTACTCCCTCTATTTACTTATACAATGCCACTATAAAAAAATACATTTTGCATCTATACAAGGCCACAAATAGTAATCGAGACAAAAGTTACTACTCCCTCCTTTCCAGTTTATGGCTCAATTTCAAAATCTCTCCAACCAAGGTAGACGGTGAGTGGTCGAATTAATTTCGTAGTTTGCACAGTACGCTCGTTTTTCTCAAGAAGTTATGTTTACCGAGGCATTAATTAGAACGATTGCATGAATGACCACTAAATTTCCATGAACTTGTACATGCATTGGTTAGTTTCCTCTTGACACTGCTTGCGTCAGGTGATCTAACGCACCTCGAAATCCAACATGTAATGGTACTACTACTAGTATAGTAGAATTGAGACTTATCAAACGGAAAAACCAATGTTTTTTAGATGAGCCCTATAAACCCTAGTGGGTACGTACTCCGTAAAAATAGATTTTTCCAAAACTAAGTCGCTCCCTTTCATGAATTTTGTAGTATACTCCTCCATCGACGCTCCCTTTCATGAATTATGTACTTCCTGTCGCCTACATGTGGGACATATAGCAACCGGGTCGACGTGTCAAGCACCAAATAACAGTGCAGAACATCACGGGGGACGCTCCTCGTCGAGCTGGCCATATAGAGAGCACTCGTCGCCAAATTATGCATATAGTACTATTAAAAAAGCTAGTACGTGCTTAATTGGGGTACTAAATTCTATTAAAGAAATACTAGTACTATTATGTACATACTAAAGAGTTAAAGTAATGAGAAGAAACATAACATAGTTCTGCTGGGGGCTCAGCACAACACACCCCTCAAATTAAACTAAGCACACTTGAAATTAAACTATGCAACTAATCCGGTACACACTGCATTAGAAGTTTAGAACCGCCATCAGCAACAACACTGCCACCTTACTCGGAGTCCTCGTCCACGTCCTCGACTTCATCCTTGTCCCTCTTCCTCTTGGCCGATACTTCTTTGCTTGAACCGCCAACTTGGATGTTGCTCTTCATCCAACCCTTGTAGATATTGAAACAAAGGTAGCCATCCACTTCAGCGTACTGGATGTGGTCTATATCTAGTACATTCTGCTGCCATGCATGACGATGAAACATGTAATGAGGTTTCTCCAGTTTGCGGTACGAAGGATGAACCATGGCTCCTGCCAGGGTCAGCATTGAGGGCTGACGAGAGGGCACCAGCCGATTCTTCTAGAGGTCGAAGGGGTTGCCTACAATGAGGCCTATCCGACGCAGGACTTCTTTGTCGTTCTTAAAGTCTACAGTAACGAATTTGACTGTTTTGTCCTCGAGGAAGTTCTTAAAATCCTGGCACTCAACGTCGGCATGGCATATGTGGTAGACCAAGCAAATGTTATGTACGCAAACTTGGATCATGGTGGGCTTCTTCCTCTCTTCATCCTTTAGATCCTTCTCTCGTCCCATGACTGTGGTGTACTCAACATCTAGCCCAGTGACCCACTCATCATGTGAGTTTTTCGAACATGCGTCTGAAGCAAGAAAGGCATCCTTTCACCGTCACGGAAGTACGGGTGTATATGACATCGAACTCATCGCCGGTGATGGTTCTAACCTTGTACTCACTGCCGATCGGGGAGATTTGGGACGCCATGGATTTGGGAGGAGGGTTAGGATTAGTGGAACTGTTGTAATGTGAATGGACGGGACGAGTAGGACCGAACCGCCGTAGTATTAAAGGACGTGCGGGAAAGAGTAGGAGCGAACTGCCAACATGCGAACGGCAGGGTAGTGGTTTTCCATTCTCCCATGATACGGGCTTCCGAGAGCCCTTGGATCTAAGATCGAACGGTTGCATGGCGTGATTCTAGACCTATGGGTGAATATCCTATCCTGGAGGGTTATTCTGCAAATTTTTAGCAACTTAGCATGCGACCGTTTGATCTTAGATCCAAGGGCTGCCAGCAGCCCGTATCATGGTCGCGCCTACCACGACCGTCGCGTCGCCCGCGCGGTCGCGCCCTTGGAGATTTAACACGGTGCGTTAGGCTATTTGATGTTGGCATGTCATACATAGTCATCACTTAGTCACTCATACTATAACAAGGTTGGCTATAAGGTTGGCTATAAGTGTATTTTTTGGGACAATTGCATTTTTAACCCTAGTTGGTTCCTACCCACGGGTTTTGCCCTTACTTTTCGATCTTGCTCAGTTTTGCCCTTACTTTTTCCATCGAGGTCCCTCGAATGCCCTTTGACCGTTTGACCAAAACTTTGAAAATTCATAACTAATTCATATGAACTCAGAAAAATGCAAATAAGATATCAAAATGTTCATATAAACATTACCTTTATGGGCATATCATTTGCATTCAGGACAAATGCATCGTTTAAACTACCCGAGGTAATTAATGTTATTAACATTATTAAAAATAAATAGGTATAAACAATATATATTTTTCATGAATAAAAATTATATGCAAATGTAGGTGATGTTTTCTGAATATTCTGATACCTTATTTGCATTTTCCTGAGTTCATATCAACTTGTTATGAAGTTTCCAAATAATGGTCAAAGTCATTAGAACATTCATAACAAGTTGATACAAACTCAAAAAATGCAAATAAGTTATCAGGATGTTCAGAAAACATCACCTACATTTGCATGTAATTTTTATTCATGAAAAAAATATTGTTTATACCTATTTATTTTTAATAATGTTAATAACATTAATTACCTCGGGTAGTTTAAACGATGCTTTTGTCCTGAATGCAAATGATATGCCCATAAAGGTAATGTTTATATGAACATTTTGATATCTTATTTGCATTTTTCTAAGTTCGTATGAATTAGTTATGATTTTTCAAAGTTTTGGTCAAAGGGTCAAAGGGCATTTGAGGGACCTCGATGGAAAGGGCAAAACTGAGCAAGCTCGAAAAGTAAGGGCAAAACCCATGGGTAGGAACCAACTAGGGGTAAAAATGCAATTGTCCCATTTTTTTTACTCCTCTCTATCTCTTTCTTCGTACTCCCTTCGTCCCATAATATAAGAACGTTTTTGACACTAGCTAGTGTAGTGTCAAAAACGTTCTTATATAATGGGACACAGGGAGTACTAGTATTTATTGCATTTGCCAAGGAGTGACCTCTTCCAATGAAATGGTGTTGCTAAGTTTGCTTCATTTAATTAGCTATAGACTCAAAATTATCTTTTCACCTAGGTACACGCGCTTAGCACCGTTTCTTCCTTGGGTCACCAAGCTAGTCTCTCTCTTCTTGATTAACTTGCCACATCAGACTTTATGCCTATGTGGCAAGCTTAAGCACCTGTAGGAGCAAGTAAGTACAATAGTGCGCTTTACATGGCATTTTTGCATATGTGGAGGAAAGAGAGGCAAGGAAAAAGTGGAGAAGTGGGCTCTCATGCAAGAGCCAGCGTCTACTACTACACGGTGGAGCATTGGGAGAGGCACCTGTATGGAGGTGGTCAGGAATCGGGAGACTCACGCCGGTCGTAGCGCCGCAGTTAAAATGATAATGGCAAGTCAAATCACGGGGCCCCACCTGTCCAGCAGTAACTCGCTGTCAAATCACACAGCCCTACGTTTGCAGCAGCCTACTCCCTCGTCTTCTCGCATCTCTGTCGAACCGACTAGGCGGAACTGCCCCGCCTACCGCGCAGGAAAAGCCCCGCCCTCGACTTTTAAATACAACTACTCCCTCCGTCGGATGCGTTTGGTTGAAGGTATCGTATGAATGGATTGGGACCATTCAATTTTTTTGGGATTGAACCATTCAATTCATGTGTTTGGCTGAATATAAGAGATGAGCTAATTATTTAAGATGGGACCACCAGTCATGCTCACATAGTCATGCATGCAAAGGGTGGCCATTTTATTCGACCAATTTGGTTGGGTGGAATGGTTCAACATCTTCAAGGCATATTCTCTTTTTTTGACTCGAACCATTCATGTGCTTTATAACCAAACATGTCTATTTTCTGAACGATCCCAACCCATTCATGACCACCCTTGCAACCAAACACACGTCATCTTATGAAAACCAAATAATCCCACAATACTAAGGCGCGGTGCATTAACTTCTACCTTGTTTCTTGTTTCTTCACATATCAACCAATAAGAACCAATTCATGCTCACATATCAACCAATAAGAATCCAACTCATATTTAGTTAGTCAAATGGATGACCTAGAACTACGTGCAGGCCCTATAAGCCGAGACGCCTACAAATAAGAAACCGAGACGGAGAGGGTAGTTCAGCACATATCTTTTTAGATCAATATAGTCGGGATTCACCAAGGAGCAAAACCAAGTGGTAGGCTGCTCTTGTCGTGTTGGCGTAGCAACTCAAGCAGGGTTAGTTCGCACACGAAATGGTGACACACTTAATAGGACCCCTTTGGCAGACATGTGGCTCATCCACCGTCTTGTTCCATGTGCGATGCACCAAATTACAGTTCGGAGCAGTGGTTGGAATTGGAGGCACCCCGGTCGTAGCGCTGCAGTAGTAGAAAATGAGCGATGAGGGGTCAAATCACAAAGCCCCACCTTTCCTGCATTAAGCTGGATGGACGAAGCAACCATCATTTCACTCTAGCGCGCAAGAGCATAAAGAAAAGAGAAAACAATTATGCATGCGGCAGCTACCTAGGGCACCCTAGGGTAGGGGTCTCCACTACAAATCCTTTTTTTTGAAAGCACCTCCACTACAAATCGGCTTCTCCCTCGTCCTCTTGAAGAAAACCGATGATGAGTGTGGCGGTAGGGTTTGTAGGAGTACTACGGCATGCGGGGCCACATCATAGTAAACGGGTTCGAGTCGATGCCTTAAATATGTGTGGGCCGCTTGGTTTTACGGGAACGAGGCAGCATTTTGGATTCGGGGACCAGTGGAGATATAGCACGTACAAAAAATTGTGGACGTAGGTTCGACTGAAAGGCAATGATGCATGGGCCCTGCATTTTGATATACCCGGGGCCGGGTGAAATTTGCTACTCTACTCAAAACTAGTAAGGTACACATGTATTGAACGCATGAGATTTCGAAACCAAATTATGAATAAATACACACTATAGCATGTAAAGCTTTGAGTCATATATGCATGATGTAGATGTTCGTTTAGTTCTTATAGTTCATCTCATTCAAAATCAATTAGTTTTATAAAAATGTTAAGATTCATGGGGTTGTGCATTGTAAATCATAAAGTAAAAAACAAATAATGGCAATTCATTTAGAAAAAAATAATCAATTATGATACAGAAGATTCTAGAACAAAGGAGAAGTGCTTGTGTTTTGAGGTTTGTGCATTATGCTTAAATTCAACCATGGAGTCTTCTAAATTGTACATGTGGCAGATCTGGTGGAATGTTGATGATATCTAACGACCAGTAGTGCTCGGATTTGCCCATCTCTGCACCATCGGGTTAGCTTCATCCAACGACCATCTTTCGAAGTTATTGGCACACTATATAGTTCTTGTGCCATAGTTGCATGTTTTGGAAAAAATCTACTAGTGGGTTGTACTATCTATTTAGGAATAGAAGATGCATACATGGAAGTTGTAGGGAAAGAGATGACATGGAGCATCTCAATTCCTATGAGTAGGGATTGGAAAAGAGATGTCATTTGGTTCACATCATAGGAACTTTTCTATTGAATCTAGAGATGACATGTATCTCAATTCCTATGAGGAGGGATTAGTAAAGAGATGTAATTTGGTTCATATCATAGTAACTTTTCTATTGAATATATGCTAATGTTTATTTTCCTTTGAAATTAAGGGAGTATAGGAATCCATTCATATGAACCAAGTGGCTCTAAAGCTATAGAAATGATATCATGTTTATTTCCTTTGAAATGTAGAGTATATGAATCTATTCCTATGAACCAATTGGCTCTAAAGGAAAAAAATCCTATAAAAATCATATCATATAGAGTTCCTATGATATTCCTCGACACTAAAGGATGGTTGAAATTGCTGCGGGTGATACGATGGTCTTTCTTTGTAGACTCCTCACCCATCTTTATAGTTACCTATGGAAGATGAATGAAATGATATATACAGGGTATTCTACATGTGCCATTTGGTACACGAAAACTCGGTAAAAGTTTGTGAGGTTCTAATTTTCAATAAAGCTATATGCACTGCATTTCGGAACGGAGGGAGCATACGGCAGTTGCTAACACTCACGTGGAAGATTTGTGTGTAGGAGGAGTGGCTGTTCTGTTAAATGACATGGCAAAAATGACACTGTCAGATGCCGATCTAACGGTTC
This sequence comes from Triticum aestivum, assembly GCF_018294505.1. Taxonomy (NCBI): domain Eukaryota; kingdom Viridiplantae; phylum Streptophyta; class Magnoliopsida; order Poales; family Poaceae; genus Triticum; species Triticum aestivum. The sequence goes on from NC_057798.1 coordinate 278,298,918, forward strand.
TTACGTCGTTCATCAGGAAAAGGCTTGTGGCGAACGTTTATCGGATAATGATTTATGGACACATGCATTGCATTGATACGTGCCCCCCTCTCTCTCACGCACACGCACCCTCACGAGTCACGACTCTCCCTAGTCCTCTCGCAGACTCACACGTCGCACCCATCGTCTATCTGCAGGTAGACGTCACGCACATATGTGCTCTTCACACCCTACCCTCAAAACTTCTAAAAAACAAAAGACGGCATGCACATTTTATTTTAGCTCACACGTCACACACTTATACTATTACTCTTGCAGCGAACGTTCTTTGGGCATAGTATATATTGTACTCTCACGAAGAGAAGCGGTGCATGCACGCACTAGTTCTCTCACACCCACTCGCGGGTACACGTAAGAGCGCATTTTTTTGAAGCCGGTACAACAAAATCACTCCACTATATATAAAAGCAGGAGCATTAGCGCTTGCTTTACTAGGGTTCCTCTCGTTCACTCTCTCATGCTCTCCAGATCTAAGCAAGACATAGGTGGCCACACTCTCTCTCTCAGCTCACGGCTGGTCACAAATCCGGGCGGACAACCTCGACCGGGGCAAGGGGTGTAGGTGCATCGTTCACGCTGTCGTCGGCGGCGAGGGAGGAGACCAACGACTGCCCGCGCGTCCCGATCGGCGGCCGTGTCGTTCTCTCCGAGAGAGCGTCGGCTCGGGAGGGCCTCCGACCCCTTCTTCCTCCCTGCGGTATTATGGCCAAGATGCGGCCTCGCGATGCCGTCTTTGCCACATGCCGACGACCCTCAGGTATATATTCCTTCGAAACCTGCCTTGCTCTACTGCCCCAGCTCTTCCCCCTTCGTGTGGATCCTTTTCTACTTTCGTCCGCTGTTACAAAGCCACCTAGACTTCTACTATTATTAGAAGTAAAGCTAGTTCATACGGTGAACTCAAAGCGTTTGTTCAAACAGGGAAGAAAGTGGGAAAGCTGTAGCATGAATCTAGGACTTGGTTCTAAGAGGAAACGGGGGAAAGTAGTAATATGTGTCACTGTTTAAATAACCGTATTTCGTATTTGCGCAAACAGGGATGTTTGTCTCCATATCGTTTCGGGATGTCTGTCTCCGTATCGTTTCTATCCGCGCAATCAAAAGCACACACCTCAGTTTTAGTACAACTGCGCAAAATGAGATGGCTATCCCTCGTTGACGTCGTCTAACCTCCCGTATTCAAGGTATCCTTACATTGGTAGTAACTAAGGTAGAATGACCAACACAATCTAAAAGAAGCTGATTCGTATGTTTTACTTCCTGATTGCAGTGCAGGGATGAGCGAAAACAACTCCATCCTAGTCCAGAATGCACTTTCTACCAGTTCATCCATGGACCGAGGACTAGCTGGCACAGCTGCACGGCGGTTTTTTGGACAGGTGCGCGGACAAGAGGCATTGTGGTCTGCTTATTTCTACAAATAGCGGTGCTTAAATTTAGTGGAATGCACAAGCATTTCAGCTGGTCAGTACACTGCATGGTTCAGTTCAGCATTCCAGCTGAGACCATAATTATAATTGGTTATTCTGGAATGAGAGAACCTAACCCTGGATGGTGGCAACAAGAAAAAACTAGAGTGAACTCCAGGAAATTTAAGCCTGCCGGGAGGCCCTTTGCTCAGGAAGCCTTGCTTGTCTTTTCCTGATTTGTAAACCTTCTCACAACTTTGTCTTTTGTTGTGAACTAGTATATGTTTGTTATGTTCTATGAATCATTGAGATGTATAAAATTGCTTAACTTATGCTTTTCAAGATTTTTATGAAGACGAGTTTAATTGTGAGTGTTCCACATGAGCGCTGGACTAGCGTGTGAACATTTGGAATTTATTACATTGTGGCCTCAATTAACTGCATGAACCACTGTAACAAGATACATAGTAGTTGCTTATATGTCAGACAGCAGATTGTTGATTGTTAGCTGGTCGATAGCCTAGTGTTGAAGCGAGCTGAGCCAATGTGCTGTGTTTTGCACAACTGCTTACAAGTGGGGTAGCACCAATAGTGTTTACAAGTACTTATGTATACGTCGGCGCACGGTTCTCGAACGAGTGCTCTATTTCATCAAAATACACACTACTCGTATGATAAACCGTGACAACTTATGTCTTACCATGCCATATTCATGAAAAAACTAGTGAGGACGCATCTGTTTCGGCAACAATTACGATGGTTCTCACATGATTCACGGGCACACAAAAGTAGCAGCAGTTCCCATAGACGGATTCAAACAGAGCACTAGCCCCGGAGGGGTCGATAACAGGCAAGGTTCGGATAATTCGACACAATCCAAACTACTATTAAACACTAGTTGGGGCAACTATTTCATGCCTCGATCTATTTTGGGCTGGACACAAGATGGACCTTGCCATGAACATCATCGAGGACATCCCGCAGCAGCTCAATCCTGTGAACCTTCATGAAGACAACCTTGTGGCCTTGCCACTGATAAACTTGTTTGTGGAGGCATGCCACGTCATCTTCCTGCGTAAGCTTGACAAGAACAGTATGCCTCACAAACGAAGGAGTAGCTTTGAACTTCTTATGTTTCAGTACACCCTGGACAACACGCCTCACAAAAGTGAGGCTGGAATACAACTCTTCATTGGTATAACCGCAAATGGCTTCCAGGATCCAACAGCCTAAGAACTCTGTTTTCCCAGTGCGTATATTCAGGTCGTCCGCCTCATAGCGAGTGACATGCACAACCACACAATCCTTGTCTGCATCAGGGCTCTAATTGAAACAGAAACAAATTCTGAATTACTTTTCAGTATAAGAACCACAAGTTATTTAAACCACTATGTATAGCATGGCATCGAAGCTAATAAAATTTTGCATTATTAATCACCACATACTTCCTTTTCTAAAAAAATCACCACATACTTAGATGAAAAACCACAATCGAGATCGGCAAAGAAGGAAATCACCTTGGGCAGCACAGCGGGGGGGGGGGAGACACATCCTCGAAGGGGGAAAACTGCTCTTGCAGTGCCACGGGGGCTGTAACCTCAAACGGGGCGTTGACCGTCTCAGTAGTGGCCGTGAGCATATCTGGGGTCAGCTTGGTGGTTGCCTCCATCTTCTTGGAGCTCTCTGTCTTGTGGGGATCAGCCTCCCGCGTCTGCTCCCATATCGGCAGATCTTTGCCTGGTTCTCCTTGGTCCATCATGAAACTGACGAATACTAGGAGACCACTGAAAGGAAAACACAATCGCAATGACAATGAAACAAAAAAGAGAGTGAGGATCGGTTACTGCTTTGCAAAAGTTTTTTTTTCTCTGAACAAAAATATACCAACATCATGGATCCGCTTACCTTCCCTTCTTGGGAGAGAAGAACAGTGGCAGATGCGAGTGTTGCCTTTCTTGAAGACGGTGAGGGAGAAGGGGATTCAGCGAGGAGTGAAATGATGGTTGCTTCGTCTGTCAAACTTAGACTGCGGGGAGGTGGGGTTTTGTGATACGACGGCTCGTTACTGCCGCGCTACGGCCGGGGTGACTCTCCGCCTGCATACTGCCTGCTAATTTGGTGGATGGCATTTGGGCCCGCGCGCTGCATGGCCCGCATGTCGGTGAACAAAAGTATGACATCATATAGTAGAGGGAGACGTTTCAATGACCTAGGAGGATCCATAAGCGGTAGAGTATCTCCACTGTACTAGTAGTAATTGTTTTTCTGGGTAGCTGTAGAGTGTCTCCACTATACTAGTAGTAATTGTTTCTCTGGGCCCAAGACAAAACAGCCAATCCACACTAGTAAATAGTAAAATCAATTCAAAAGGCGCTACCCACACCTAGTACACCTCCCCCCTCCCCCACAAAAAAACCTGGGTGCTCTTCTTCCTCCTCGCTCCCACCCACCTCACGTCAGCTCGCTCCACTCATACCCCCAAATTCCTCACCTCACTCCTACAGAAAACCCCAGCTCCCCTTCTTCCTCACTCCTACAGAAAACCCCCAGCTCCCCTTCTTCTTCGCTCGCACTACAAATAGGCTCGTCATGCGTTACTCTGCTCAAGTCCGTGAGCGCGACGCGACGCCCTCGAGGAAAATGGAGTCGGCTGACCCCAGCGCCAAGAAGATGAGGCTCCCACTAGCGGTGACGCCTGTTGTAGATCCCGCACCCGGCAGCGCGGGGAGAAGCGGCGACCCCGCCCCCACCGGATCCCAGGAACCCATAGAATCTCGGGTGGACCGCATCGGCGATCTCCCGGACGCCGTCCTGGGGGAGATCATCTCGCTTCTCCCCACCAAGGATTGCTGCCGCACCCAAGTCCTCTCAATTCGGTGGCGCCCTCTATGGCACGCCGTGCCCCTTAATCTCGACTGTCGTCAGCTATCTCTCTTCAATGATTTTGAAATCCCCAGAGACATCATCTCCTCCCACCAGGGTTCCGTTTAAAGCCTCTGCATCCCGTCATGCTACCTGAGCAAGCATACCATGCCCTGCACGGTGGACGTCTAGCTAAAATCCCCTGAATTCACAGATTTATAGCTGCTTGAGTTCTACTATTCCCCTGGAAATCACATACCACATACAGAACGCCATGAACTTGTGCCCTCAGCACCGATGTCCATCTCGCAGTTTTCCTCCTCTCTCCACACCGCCACCTTTGCGCTGTGCTACCTACCAGACAATCTGGTACTAAACCTTCGACTCCCATTTCTCAAGAAACTTTCACTTGTGCGGGTTCGTATATCGGAGGCCTCATTGCACAACATCATCCACTCCAGTTGCCCTGCGCTGGAGTGCTTGGTGCTTGTTTTCACAGTTAGAATCGGTTGTCTCCAAATAAAGTCGCCTAACCTTGTAAGAATTGGAATTTCTTTTGACGGAAGGCAACTCATCATCCAAGATGCCCCTTCACTTCAAAGGTTGATCCTTGATTCTAGTTATTCACCGTTGTAAATAACCGTCCTCTCTGCGCCTAAACTGGAGACCTTGGGTGTAATACATGATCTCTATGCTCATTTCAATATGGTGTTTGGCTCCACATTTCTTCAGGTACTTTATATTATCATCTACACTTGTAACCATATGCTGCATTTTAAATTTCTGCGCATAATTTATAGGGCCATTTGCATTTCTGCCCCTAACTCGAACCACCTACTCAGATTTGCCCCTAATTTCAAAGCATGCTCAAATTTGCCCCTCTGCCGTTAAGTCACTACTCAGAAATGCCCTTCCGTCCAGTCAAAGGCCTTTGACCATTAGAGGCCCATGTCTACTGTAGTAGACGGAAAGTGCTACAGTATTGGACGGAAAGTGCTACAGTACTGTACGGAAGGGCATTTCTGAGTAGTGACTTAACGGCGGAGGGGTAAATTTGAGCATGCTTCAAAATTAGGGGCAAATCTGAGTAGTGGGTTCGAGTTAGGGGCACAGATGTAAATGTCCCTAATTTATATATCATCTTGGAGTACACATTTTGTACTAATATTATGTTCTATGCTCAATGAAGAGTTTCTCCATGGATGGCCTATCAATGGTGCTGGATTCTATCAAGATCTTATATATCCAAATGATTAGTTTTGATCTGAACAAGATTATTGGCTTGCTGCAATGTTTTCCATGTCTGGAGAAGTTGTATATAAAGGTGATAATTTCACGCACATTGGAAGCCCGCATATATTGTACTAGAATTAACCGTTCAGTTGTTGCTCTTTCGACACTCTTATTTTAGACCTTAACTGTTTTCAATTTTCATGTCTATTTAGGCAACAAGACGGGGTAAGAAAGTTATAACCAATCGGTGGATTCGTAAGCATCGGGATTTTCTCACTTCTCATGAGATTCGATTGAAGACAATAACGCTAGAACGATATGTAGCCAACCATGCAAACACAAGATTTGTCACATTCTTCCTGCTGAATGTGAGGTTACTATTGTCCATCAGGCTTAAGTTTATCAGCAGCATGGTTTTGACGGATGGGTATGTCGAAGAGCAAAAAAAGGAGTTTCAGGTGGGCAAAAGAGCTTCTGAACGTGTCGGGCTTCTATTTACAACATATTGTGGTCATAATCCAGTAAATTTTACGATCCAGGATGTTCATTCTATGGACCTGACCGATCCATTTGACTGTGACTGCCAAAAACAGTGCTGGAGTTAGATGTTGTTGCCCTTTTCAATCTGGGTTTTTTTGTAAACCTGATGAACAATGAACCCTCGTGCTTTTGTACAGTTTGTAAGCTGGAGTTAGATATTCCTGCCCTTTTCAACTCGGCTGTGACTGTCATATTTTCTTTGAAACAAGGCAAATGGCTTGCCATTCGTTTAATTTAGAGTGAAATATTGTAACAAATAACAACCAAGGGAAATAACATCACTCACGCCGGCTGCTTGAGCTCACTGTGCATTATAGAAGCCAAGTGACTAGCCCCCACCACCCCCACCAGTCAACCCTCGTACTCCCCTCCACCTGCGACTGGACCGGCACATCTTCAACGGCTCCTGTTCGTTCCGTCCGAGGCCTCACCGTCGTTCTCCGCCTTGCGGCCTTGGTCCGCTCGCCGTGCACGGTACGCCGCCCTCTTGCGTTGTCAACGTCGTAAACAACCGAGAGGAACAAGGAAATGACTGTACGTGGAGAGGATGACAGTAGGGACCCACCAGCGTCATGGCAGTATGCAAGCAAGTGCCTTTATAGTAGAAGCCCAAAAATATGGTTCCTCCTATGGTTGGACATCTGGGGCTCACGCCATCATCAACGTAGTCAATAAACGAGAGAATTACACTACGAGCGGCTGACACCAGGGACCCAGCAAGTCGCGGAGTTTTTATTTTTGAGGAACAAGCAGTTTTTTTTGAGACAATGAGGAACAAGCAGTTGTTATTTATACTAGTTTTAGCGACGGATCAGGGTAACAACAGGGCTGTGCGGGGGCTGTGGCCCGTCTAGCCAGGGTTTTATTTATGTTTACCACATCATGAGCCCAATTGTGTTTTTTTCTTGCTGAAAATGGTTAGCTCAGTTCTATTTTTTTAAAGAAATACCCAAACAAGGCCTACTTGCTTTATCGGCCCTGCTGGGCTGCAAATGTTTCAAGACGAGGAGAGTTTCATTCGATTTGCCCAGAAATGGCCTGTACATTTTTAAAACACATCAAACCGGGAATTAGTTGCAATTTTTTTCATTACAAGATCTTAAATTCCATTGATTTTTATGCGTGGAAAATTATTTGGATTTTATATTTATATAAATTGTTTTTCAAAATAGTTTGAATGTGAATCGATATTTCTGGATTAAAAACAGTTGACCGCACCGAAATATGCAAAATTTCGTATACTGTTTAACCGTGGCCACAATATGGGGTGTAATGCTAACAAAAAGAAGATGGGCTCCAAAAAAATCTTAAGAATTAGCAAATGGGTTGTACATTATTAGAAATAATGGCAGATGGGTTGTATGCTATTTTCCATAGATTTGAGGCTGACTTGTGCGCCTACTACAGGTTGACGCGTATGCTTTCATATAAAAAAGGTTGAGCACACGCAATGCCCTATCAACTTAGTCAACACATGAGAGCAGTGACTGTTGGATATCCATCCAACGGCTGTCGTCCTTCTTCAATCTCTGCTCTTCATGCTCCAGCCGCTCAAACAAGCGCCGGTGGGACTGCATGCTCCCTCCTCCCGCGGCCGGCTATGCTGCCGCGCAGGCCTCACGACCCCACCGTACTCCCATCGCTGGCCTAGCCATCCCTCTACTCACCCACACATGCTGTTATTCTCCAGCGACGACAGACGAACCAGTAAACCCTCGTACTCCTCCGCGTGGGAAACAACTACTGAGTATTCCCTGGCTCCATGTCGTTCCCTTCCTAGGCCTCGCCGTCGTCCACCGCCCTGGTGCTCTCGGCATGACCTGGTCAACATGGTCAATGAACGACATCCATCGGAAGTGGACTGTACGTGGAGAGGCTGATAGCTGGGTCCACGGCCGCACACAAGGAAATGCCTCCTTATTATGCGCAAAATAATGATTCATCCACCTGACAGCTAGGACCCATAGGAAAGGCCTTTGTATTTCATGAAAAAAACATTCCCCCCGCTGACAGGTCGGACCCACCAGCTATATCTTCACACGCAAGGAAGTGCCTCCTTATTACGCCCAAAAAAATGAATACCCCTTGCTAGCTAGGACCCACCATATTGTTGGGCTGACTTGTGGGCCTACTAAGTTGACGAGGACGGAGGGCTTCGTTAACTTAGTCAATACTCCAGTGACCGTATGATGTCCACCCAACGGCCATACTGCTTCTTCAACCTCTAGTCTTCTTGCTCCAGCCGCCCAAAGCAGCGCCGGTCGTGCCGCTTGCTCCGCCTCCCGTGGCCGGCTATGCTACCACCTGCTCCTGCCTCCCGTGGCCCGGCTCCGCGTCGTCCCCTTCCTAGGCCTTGCCGTTGTCCACCGCCGTGGTGCTCTCGGCGGTGGTCAATGTGATCAACGACCGACTTCCATCGGAAGAGTACTGTACGTGGAGAGGCTGACTGCTGGGTCCACGGCAGCCGCAAGGAAGTGCCTCCTTATTACGTGGAAAATAATTATTCCTCCACCTGACAGCGGGGACCCACCGGACGGGCCACCAGTATTTTGCGAAATAAATCGTTTCGCCCTGACTGCTGGGACCCACCGGACGGGCCACCGTATTTTGCAAAAAAACATTCCCCCCGCTGTCAGCTCAGACCCACCGGAAGTGCCTCCTTATTACTCACAAAAAATGAATACTCCCCCGGCTAGCGGGGACCCACCTTGGTGGGAGGCTATCTTGTGGGCCTACTAAGTTGAGAGGGCCGAAGGGCTTTGTCAACTTAGTCAATATGAATGATTCTAGCTCCAGTGACCGTACGATGTCCATCCAACGGCCGTAGTGCTTCTTCAACCTCTGGTCTTATTGCTCCAGCCGCCCAAAGCAGCGCCGGTCGTGCCGCTTGCTCCTGCCTCCCGTGGCCGGCTGTGCTGCCGCAGAGGCCTCACTGCCCCCTACTATTCCCACCGCTGTCCAGGCCCTGCGGCGACGGCAGCCTCACACCACAGCCGAACCAGTGAACCCTCGTACTCCTCTCCGCGCGGGCTTCCACTGTCGCGTCTTCCCCGGCTCCACGTTGTCCCCTTCCTAGGCCTCGTCGTCGTCCACCGCCGTGGTGCTCTTCGCGCGGCATGGTCAACGTGGTTAAGGAATGACTTCCATCGGAAGAGTACTGTACGTGGAGAGGCTGACAGCTGGGTCCATGGCCACAGCCTAGTTTTTTTGTGATTTGCCAACTAAGTCTCTTTGTCAGGCCTGTTGGGCTGCAAATCTTTCAAGACGAGGAGAGCTATTCATTCGGCTAGCTGAGAAAATGGCCCATCAGTAATGAGAAATGGGTTGTACATTTTTAAAACACATCAAACCGGCAATTAGTTTCAAATATATTTTTTTCATTTCAAGATTTTAAATTACATTAATTTTTATGCATGGAGAATTTGTTGGATTTTATATTGATATACATTTATTTTTAAAATCAGTTTGAATGTGAGTCAAAATTTCGGGATTAAAAACAGTTCGGACCGCACCGAAATATGCAAAATTTTGTATAATTTTTTAACCGTGGCCACAATATGGGTTGTAATGCTAACAAAAAGAATATGGGCTCCAAAAAACCTTAAGAATTAAAAAATGGGCTATAAATTATTAGAAATAATGGCAGATGGGTTGTATGCTGTTTTCCATAGATTTGAGGCTTTCCAAAAAAAAGTTGACACACAAGCAGTGACGGTTGGATGTCCATCCAACGGCCGTCGTGCTTCTTCAATCTCTGCTCTTCCTGCTCCAGTCGCTCAAACAAGCGCCGACGGTACTGCCTGCTCCCTCCTCCCCGCGGTCGGCTGTGCTGCCGCGCAGGCCTCACCGCCCCACCATACTCCCATCGCTGGCCTAGCCATCCCTCTACTCACCCACACCTGCTGTTATTCTCCGGCAACGGCAGACGAACCAGTAAACCCTCGTACAGTCGTACTCCCCTCCGCATGGGCATCCACTGTCGCGTCTTCCCCGGCTCCGCGTCGTCCCCTTCCTAGGCCTCGCCGTCGTCCACCGCCGTGGTGCTCTCGGCACGGCGTGGTCAATGTGGTCAACGACCGACTTCTATCGGACATGGTCTGTATGTGGAGAGGCTGACAGCTGGGTCCACAGCCGCGGCAAGGAAGTTCCTCCTTATTACGTGCAAAATAATTATTCCTCCACCTAACAGCGGGGACCCACCGGATGGGCCACCATATTTCGCGAAAAAAACGTTTCCCCCTGACTGCTGGGACCCACCAGGTACACCTTCACACGCAAGGAAGTGCGTCCGGGCAAAAAAAAACGATTCGCCCCCCTGACTGTTGGGACCCACCGGCTACATCTTCGCACACAAGGAAGTGCGTCTGAGCAAAAAAAACGATTCACCCCCCTGACTGCTGGGACCCACCAGCTACATCATCACAGGCAAGGAAGTGTCTGACAGTCGGGACCCACCTGGTCGAAGCGTACGTAGCATTGTCATTTTGGTCACGAACGTGTACGTACATACTGGTGGATCTAGAGGTGTGCACGTGTCGTAGATGTAGAGGCGCGCACGTGTCGTAGTAGAGGCGCGCACGTAGCATGTACACGTACGTACAACAGTGAGGGTGCAAGAAAGAAAATACGGCCACGTACGTACATACGGGCAGGGTCTCGAACGCCTACTCGCGCATACGTACATGGCTGGGTCGGAACGGAGAAACAGCGTCGTCGTCGTGTTCATGGGGAGGCAACGGAATGCGTCGTGTTCATCGGGAGGCAACGGAACGCGTGGGAGCCAACTGGCTGGGTCAGAACGGAATGCGTGGTCGTGTTCATCCGGAGGGCTTGGACGGAACAGGCGATGGAAACGAGGCCTGGCATACCGCACAACGGAGGAAACAGCCTTGTGTTCGACCGGCCACATTCGAAACGGGGTCCTGTTGGTCGGGAGGGGCATGGCGTACCGCAAAATGAAGGAAACGGACCTCCTACGGTCGAAATGGGGGTCCTGTTGATCGGGAGGGGTGTGGCGTACCGCAAAACGGACGAAACTGACTTGTGTTGGAGCGCTACGGTCGAAACGGGGGGGAGGGGTGTGGCGTACCGCAAAACGGGACTCCACGGGATACTGTTCATCTCCACCGTCGACCTCCTCCAAACTCCACAGGCTACCGTCGACCTCCTCCAGCCTCCACGGGCTCCTGTTCATCCAGCCTCCACCACGCGCTAGTCCACCGGCTACTGTTCAACCAGCCCTCCACCGGCACCCCTCCACCGTCTACTGTTAATCCAGCCCTCCACACCACGGAGTCCTGTTCAACCACCCCTCCACGGCCACCCCTCCACCTTCTACTGTTCATCCAGCCCTCCACACCACAGGTTCATGTTCATCCAGAGGCAACGCCACCGCTTACTGTTCATCCACCCCCCCCCCCCCCCCCGCAACACTCACTGTTCATCCAATCGATCGGCTTCAGTTAGCAGCAGTAGCGAAGGAATCGCTTCATCGGGTTCAGTTAACAGCCATCGATCGATTGCTCGGGTTCAGTAACGCGTAGCCTGCGGTGCAATCGCTCGGGTTCAGTTAGAGCCCAATGGCTCGCTCGGCTTCAGTTAGAGCCAACGCCTCGCACACACGCGCGTACGTACGAGAGAAACGCGCATCGCTCGGCCCCCGACCTCCCACCGTAACCAGTAACTCCCCGAAATTTTCCTCCCCCTCGCTTCTACCACGGTTTTTTCCGTCATGGACGGCCCAAAGAATGTCATGCAGCTGTGTCTCCGGCCCGCCCAGGACGAAAAGCCCATTTTCTGTCATGATTTTTTGTCATAGAAGTAGGAGCCCACCACATCTATGATGATACCGGGTTTTGTCACAATTATCGTCATAGAAGTGTCATATGTATGATAGAAACAAAATTTGTTCGGCCCAAAATGTCATGGATGTGTCTTTTTTTTGTCGTGTACCTTGAAGTATTACTGTCTCTTATGTCAAGAATGTTGTGAGGATTGCTTCACCTGTTAAGAATTCTTGGTATAGTGATACTTCTCACCATCACCATTCTATCTTGGTCCCCGTGTTGTTGCCAACCGGTATACCAATAAGTGAACTCTGTGGTGAGACTTCAGTATTTCTAAGCAACCTATTGCTTTGAAGTTAATGGCTGATAGTTCTATTCTAAGTCTATTGCTTATTGAATCGTCATTCAAACATTGATCGTGCTACCTAGTCTAGATTTCGAGGTGCACCCTACTATCATTGTTAAATTGTGTATGTTTTCCTCAAGCATACATCATTATATCATTTGATCTGTCAAATGTTATCTCCTTGTTCACATAATTGTGGAAATCCATTTGTTTGGAAATCACGATAAATTGTCGCTGAGTCCATCGGCCACCTCCTCACCCTCTCCTTGATTTAATGATGAACTCTTGTTCGGAACTTGCTTCCATAGTTCATTTCCTGAGAATTTTACAATGTCATCTCGTTAATGTGTGTTGCACCTTTCTTCTCGGGCATCCTAAGTTTGAGGTATCCTGACACCAATCAGATCTGAATCTCGATCAGATATGATGGTTGGAACATTTTCCAAAAGCCATAACATTGGTCTTTGTTTAGCCCAGTAAGGTGGCGTCATGCCTAGCACCCCTGGCCGGAGGACCTATTGTTATAGTTTCCTTTCTAACAAGGTTAGCCATTCCTCCATGAGGAAATTGTAAGCCTTATTCCATGAATTGTTCCTGATGGATCCTTTGTGCATCCAAAGTCTGATCTTTGCTTAAAGACCATGCCAATGCTATCTCGAAAGCATGTCTGTAGTACTCCGATTTTCAATAAGAACATTTGAAGCACAAAGCTAAATTTTCTTTATCAATTATCCAAACACTATTGTATGGGTAATGTCCTGAAATGTCTCTCCCCTTCCCTAAAGAGTTTCTACGTTATGTCCTGTTATGGATATCATGCTCTGCTTGTCCCTGAGAAGGGTATACCCTTGAATTATGTGTTAAACACATTTTCCTTTCCATTGTTTTGTTTAACCTTTCTTGTAAGCTGACTTAGCTGAGCAATGATAATTCCCTGCTTAGGTAAGCACCTCGTTGTACCACCCTGTCAGTAAGACCCTGTTGCTTTTGTTGACGACATTCCGGTAACCACTGATGGACGAGAACTTTGCCTTTTGGTCCGCCTCGTTCAACGAGCAGGAAAATGGTTCTCTTCGTCCCTCGCCCTTGGTACTAAGGTTGTTGCCAACATAACTGACAGGTTATCCTCTGACATACATTGCTATCATGACCGTGCAAGAAGTCGGTGCCCCTTCTAATTTTAACCCGCATGGTGGGCCCATAACCCACAGTCCCACAGGATCAAAACCAGACTCTCCTGTACACCCTATTACCAAAGCTATTCCTCACACTTGACATTATATGTGATTCACGGGCCACCTATCGAGTGATCTATTCTAGTACAAACGCAATACTTATCCCCATTGCTTTGAACCCCTTTTACACTTCGTTTCAGACAACGAACGATTGTCTATCCACTTGAAACTTCTTATTGTACCTTCTTACTTGGCTCTCAATGTGTTTCATTTGTTCAAATCAAGATATACTCATGTGTTTGTTCAAGGGATAACCCCCGATGATTACCATTATAGCATTCTATTATTGTCGAGCTACCCCTTACCTTTCGTAAGTACGATGAGTTCCCGAAGAACGGATTCCGACTTCATCATGATGACCTGAAGTAGAGAAATAAATACATCAACGAAGAGGATCAACTACTTCGGGGAGAGCAACCAAGACCAAGAAGGATCGTTAGAATTTCGTAACCTAGTCTTTCCCCCTTACGCCACCTCTTAAATCTCGGGACGAGATTTCTTATAGTGGAGGAGAATTGTGACGCCCGGATAGTTAAGCTACAGTGAACCTCTGCTAATGATCCCACATCACCACGGTTGTTGTTGTTAACCTCGCGTTAGTTCGAAACCGATTCAAGTTCAAATTCGAATTTAAAGTCAAATGTTAAAGTTTTCAAACTTTAAAACTAAAATGTTCTAGAGGTGCCAGATAATGCATAGGTAATTATGATGGAGAAACCAAACTTTAATAAAATGTTTAAAGGCTCTAAGAGTATTGACACAGTAGTTAAAACAATTAAATAAATGTCTATTGGATTTAATAAAATAATAAACTATTTTATTTTGGGTTGAGAATTAATGTGGCAGTAGTATATTTACAAATACAAATTTAGGTGCTAGAGTTAATTTTTATAAAACTGAAAGAAAAAGTAAAAGAAGAAAAACAAAAGAAAAAAAGGGCAAACCCCACCCCCCACATGACCAGGCAGCCCAGCTCACATGCCAGGCCGGCCTACCTGGCCCACCGTCGGCCCACCCCAATCGTCTTATCCCCCCACCTACCGAAACCATAGCCCCTCTCCCTCACCCCCCCCCTCGTTCCCCACTTCGCCCCCCCCCCCAATTCTAGATCGGGGAAGCGAGCCCCGACCCCGTTGTCGCGACCCTTCGCCGTCACTATCGCCCACCGCCACCGCAAGGAGGACCACCCTGATGTCGCCGTTTATCGGGGCAACCCCCCACCGGAGCTCTTCTACCTCGCCCCCCTTGCCGGATCTGCCCCCCCCCCATGTCAACCTCCTCCTCGCCGTCCTCTCTGTCGACAGCCTCGTCCCCATCCTCCGCCCCGAGCAACCCTGCCCCTTACCCTACGGCCCCTGTGAGCCCCTCCCTCTCCTTCTCTCTCCCTCAGCGCGCCGTGCCCGCGCCTGTCCGTGCTCTCACCCGCCCTTGTGGTCGAGCGCCCGTGCTCGCGCTCGCCCGCCCATCCCACTCACCGCTACCCGCGTCGCCCGCGTGCTCACCGCATGCCGGCGCGCCCGCCTACGACCGTGGCCCTCCTCCGCCTCCCTGACCTCCGCCGCGCGCGCACCCCCTCCCTGCGCCGTGCCCCTGCTCCGCCTCTGACCTCGCCGGGTGCGCCTGCCGCTCCCGCTAGCTCCGGCCACGGCCTCGCCTTGCGCAGCCATTCACTGCCGCTGTTGCGCCCTGCCCCCGCCCGATCCGCCTCTGCCGGCGCGGCCTTGCCCCGCTCCACGCCGCGCCCATCTGCTGCTTTTCAGCGTCGCCGGTGCTGGCGCCCCCATTGCCGCCGGTGCCGGCAGCCCACCTCCACAGCGCCCACGCGCGTCGCTCGGGGCCGCGCCCCACCATGGCCATGGCCGGCGCCCGATTTCGCCCCGACGGGTGTCCCCGCCAATGCCCAGACGGGTTGGCGCCCGTGGCCCCGCTAGCGCCCGATCGCTAGGCCCCCTGGGGTCAATGATAGGAGGGCCCCGCCTCCAGAATGTTTAGAAAAGATAAAAAATACATAATTAAAATTAAGAATTAATTAATTAGTCAATAAACTTAATTTAAGCATAATTAGTTAACCTAATCACCTATTCAATTAACTAAACCAATTTAGTTAACCTAAGCCTATGGCATGTAGGACCCACGCGTCAGTTTGACCAAGACAACTGACTGTTGACCGCTGATGTCATGCTGACATCATAGACTAAATTTTGAATTAAATTAATTCTGTTAATTCCAAAAATGATTTAGAACTGTATAAATTAATATAAAATAATCCGTAACTCGGATGGAAAAACTTTGTACATGAAAGTTGCTCGGAACGACAAGATGAATTTGAATACGCAGCATGTTCGTCAGCCACACGTCCCTAGCATAGCGAACCTGCAACATTTCACATCCGGTTCATCTGTCCGAAAACACGCAACACCGGGAATACTTTCCCGGATGTTTCCCCCTTTCGCCGGTATCACCTACTACCGCGTTAGGGCACACCTAGCACCACTCATTGTCATGTCATGCATCATCATGCTTATGTTTGCATTGTATTTGTTGTTTCTTCCCCCTCTTCTCTCCGATAGACTACGAGACCGGCGTTGCTGTTGTCCAGTTTGACTATGGAGTTGATGACCCATCCTTCTTGCCAGAGCAACCAGGCAAGCCCCCCCCCCCCTTGATCACCAGATATCGCCTATCCCTTCACTCTACTTCTTGAATTAGAGTAGTGTAGCATGTTACTGTTTTGGTTAATCCTATTCTGTTACATAGCCTGTCATTGTTGCTACAGTTGTTGATACCTTACCTGCAATCCTAAATGCTTAGTATAGGATGCTAGTTTATCATATGTGGCCATACATTCTTGTCCGTATGCCTTGCTATACTATCGGGCCGTGATCACTCGGGAGGTGATCACGGGTATATACTTACATACATACATACTATACAGATGGTGACTAAAGTCGGGTCAGCTCGTAGAGTACTCGCAAGTGATTCCGATGTGGGGGCTGGAAGGACAGGTGGCTCCATCCCGGTAGAGGTGGGCCTGGGTTCCCGATGGCCCCCGACTGTCACTTTGTGGCGGAGCAATAGGGCAGGTTGAGACCAGCTAGGCGAGAGGTGGGCCTGGCCCTGGTCGGCGTCCGCGGTTACTTCAAAATAACACGCTTAACGAGATCTTGGTAATTGATCAGAGTCTGGCCACTGGCCTATACGCACTAACCAACTACGCGGGAACAATTATGGGCACTCGACGTCATGGTATCAACCGAAGCCTTCTTGACGTCAGCGACTGAGCGGCTTGCGCTAGGTTGGACCGCGTAATGCAACTTCCTTTGTAATGGAGGTTGATAGGTCTGCTCACTGGCTGCATTCGTAACGTGCAGGTGTGCAATGGGCGATGGGCCCAGACCCCTGCACGCATAGGATTTAGACCGGCGTGCCGACCTCTCTGTTGTGCCTAGGTGGGGCTGCGATGTGTTGATCTTCCGAGGTCGGGCATGACCCAGGAAAGTGTGTCCGGCCAGAGGGATCGAGTGTGTTGGGTTATGTGGTGCACCCCTGCACGGAAGTTTATCTATTAGAATAGTCGTGTCCCTCGGTAAAAGGACAACCCAGAGTTATACCTTGACCTTATGACAACTAGAACCGGATACTTAATAAAACAGACCCAGACAAGCTCCAGAGACAACCCGATGATTGATTTCCCACAGGGCGATGAGGGGAGGATCGCCAGGTAGGATTATGCTATGCAATGCTACTTGGAGGACTTTAATCTACTCTCTTCTACGTGCTACAAGATGGAGGTTGCCAGAAGCGTAGTCTTCGATAGGACTAGCTATCCCCCTCTTATTCTGGCATTCTGCAGTTCAGTCCATCGATATTGCCTCTTTACACATATACCCATGCATATGTAGTGTAGATCCTTGCTTTCGAGTACTTTGGATGAGTACTCACGGTTGCTTTGCTCCCTCTTCCCTCCTTTTTCCTCTTCTTCTCGGTTGCCGCAACCAGACGTTGGAGCCCAGGAGTCAGACGCCATCGACGATGACGACTCCTACTACACTGGAGGTGCATACTACTACATGTAGGCCGCCGACGACGACCAGGAGTAGTTAGGAGGATCCCAAGCAGGAGGTCTGCGCCTCTTTCGATCTGTATCCCAGTTTGTGCTAGCCATCTTATGGCAACTTGTTTAACTTATGTCTGTACTCAGATATTGTTGCTTCCGCTGACTCGTTCATGTTCAAGCACTTGTATTCGAGCCCTCGAGGCCCCTGGCTTGTAATATGATGCTTGTATGACTTACTTTTACTTTTAGAGTTGTGTTGTGATATCTTCCTGTGACTCCCTGATCTTGATCGTACACATTTGCGTGCATGATTAGTGTACGATTGAATCGGGGGCGTCACAAACCCTCTCAGCGATGCGCCACATCGGAACCCAGGTGTGGTGGAAAATGGGCAAGGGTCGGGCCGTCACCCCCCTGGTGACGCGTTGTATCTTGATCCAGATATGGTGGCAAGTGAGCAAGGATAGGGTCGTTGCATCCTTAGTGGCGCACTACATCGGCGCCCGGATGTAGTGGAAAATGAGCAAGGGTCTACGCATTTGACTCGACAAGTGCAAAGGGTAATGAAGCTAGCCGGGCCTAGGAGGATTCGCTTAGGTAGCTGAAATGTCGGGTCTCTGACAGGGAAGCTTCGAGAGCTAGTTGATGCAGCGGTGAGGAGAGGTGTTGATATCCTTTGCGTCCAAGAAACCAAATGGAGGGGACAAAAGGCGAAGGAGGTGGAGGATACCGGCTTCAAGCTGTGGTACACGGGGACGGCTGCAAACAGAGATGGCGTAGGCATCTTGATCAGAGCCTCAAGTGTGGAGTGGTAGACGTCAAGAGACATGGGACCGGATTATCCTGGTCAAGCTGGTAGTTGGGGACTTAGTTCTCAATGTTATCAACGCGTATGACCCGCAAGTAGGCCACAATGAGAACACTAAGAGGGAGTTCTGGGAAGGCCTAGAAGACATGGTTAGAAGTGTACTGATTGGCGAGAAGCTCTTCATAGGAGGAGACCTCAGTGTCCATGTAGGTACATCTAACACATGTTTTGAAGGGGCGCATCTGGGCTTTGGCTATGGCATCAGGAATCAAGAAGGAGAAGATGTCTTAAGCTTTGCTCTAGCCTATGACATGATTGTAGCTAACACCCTCTTTAGAAAATGAGAATCACATCTGGTGACTTTTAGTAGTGGCCAATGGTAACCCACAAGTATAGAGGATTGCAACAGTTTTCGAGGGTAGAGTATTCAACCCAAATTTATTGATTAGACACAAGGGGAGCCAAAGAATATTCTCAAGTATTAGCACCTGGATAACTTAGTATCTGCAGCAAAGTATTTAGTAGCAAAGTAGTATGAAAGTAACGGTAATAGTAGCAAAAGTAATAGTAGCAGTTTTGTAGTAATTGTAACAGTGGCAACGGTAAAGTAAATAAGCAAAGAGCAATATGTGAAAAGCTCGTAGGCATTGGATCAGTGATGAATAATTATGTCGGATGTGATTCCTCATGTAATAGTTATAACATAGGGTGACACAGAACTAGCTCCAATTCATCAATGTAATGTAGGCATGTATTCCAAATATAGTCATACGTGCTTATGGAAAAGAACTTGCATGACATATTTTGTCCTACCCTCCCGTGGCAGCGGGGTCCTAATGGAAACTAAGGGATATTAAGGCCTCCTTTTAATAGAGTACCGGACCAAAGCATTAGCATTTAGTGAATACATGAACTCCTCAAACTACGATCATCACCGAGAAGTATCCCGATTATTGTCACTTCGGGGTTGTCGGATCATAACACATAATAGGTGACTATAGACTTGCAAGATAGGATCAAGAACTCACATATATTCATGAAAACATAATAGGTGCAGGTATGAAATCATGGCACTCGGGCCCTAGTGACAAGCATTAAGCATAGCAAAATCATAGAAACATCAATCTCAGAACATAGTGGATACTAGGGATCAAACCCTAACAAAACTAACTTGATTACATCGTAAATCTCATCCAACCCATCACCATCCAGCAAGCCTATGATGGAATTACTCACGCACGGCGGTGAGCATCATGAAATTGGTTATGGAGGATGGTTGATGATGACGACGGCGACGAATCCCCCTCTCCGGTGCCCCGAACGGACTCCAGATCAGCCCTCCCGAGAGAGATTAGGGCTTGGCGGCGGCTCCGTATCATAAAACACGATGAATCTTTCTCTCTGATTTTTTTCTCCGCGAACGTGAATATATGGAGTTGGAATTGAGGTCGGTGGAGGTCCAGGGGGCCCCCGAGGCAGGGGGCACGCCCTAGGGAGGCGCCCCCCACCCTCGTGGACAGGGTGTGGGCCCCCAGGTGCTGATTCTTTCGCCAATATTTTTTATTAATTCTGAAAAGTTGCTCCGTGAATTTTCAGGTCATTCAGAGAACTTTTATTTCTGCACAAAAATAACACTGTGGCAGTTCTGCTGAAAACAGTGTCAGTCCGGGTTAGTTCCATTCAAATCATGCAAGTTAGAGTCCAAAACAAGAGCAAAAGTTTTTGGAAAAGTAGATACAACGGAGACGTATCAGCCAACACTCTAGCCAGATTGATTTCATCCTCTCGAGAAGAGAAGATAGGCATGTGATACGTCCATTTTGCATCATGCTTTTATATCAATATTTATTGCATTATGGGCTGTTATTACACATTATGTCTCAATACTTATGGCTATTCTCTCTTACTTTACAAGGTTTATCATGAAGAGGGAGAATGCCGACAGCTAGGATTCTGGCTGGAAAAGGAGCAAATATTGGAAACCTATTCTGCATAGCTCCAAAAGTCCTGAAACTCCACGGAAGTCATTTTTGGAATTAATAAGAATTATTGAGCGAAGAAAATACCATAGGGGGCCCGCACCCTGGCCAGGAGGGTGGGGGGCGCGCCCCCCCTATTGGGCATGCCCCCTGTATCCTGGGCCCCCTGGTGGCCCTCTGCTGCCCATCTTCTGCTATATGAAGGCTTTTACCCTGGAAAAAAATCATAAGCAAGCTTACGGGACGAAACTCCGCCGCCACAAGGCGGAACCTTGGCGGAACCAATCTAGGGCTCCGGCGGAGCTGTTCTGCCGGGGAAACTTCCCTCCGGGAGGGGGAAATCATCACCATCGTCATCACCAACAATCGTCTCATTGGGAGGGGTTCAATCTCCATCAACATATTCACTAGCACCATCTCCTCTCAAACCCTAGTTCATCTCTTGTATCCAATCTTGTATCAAAACCACAAATTGGTACCTGTGGGTTGCTAGTAGTGTTAATTACTCCTTGTAGTTGATGCTAATTGGTTTACTAGGTGGAAGATCATTTGTTCAGATCCTTAATGCATATTAATACTCCTCTGATCATGAACATGAATACACTTTGTGAGTAGTTACGTTTGTTCCTGAGGACATGGGTGAAGTCTTGCTATTAGTAGTCATGTGAATTTGGTATTCGTTTGATATTTTGATGAGATGTATGTTGTCTCTCCTCTAGTGGTGTTATGTGAACGTCGACTACATGACACTTCACCATTATTTGGGCCTAGAGGAAGGCATTGGGAAGTAATAAGTAGATGATGGGTTGCTAGAGTGACAGAAGCTTAAACCCTAGTTTATGCGTTGCTTCGTAAGGGGATGATTTCGATCCACTAGTTTCATGCTATGGTTAGGTTTACCTTAATACTTCTTTTGTAGTTGCAGATGCTTGCAATAGGGATTAATCATAAGTGGGATGCTTGTCCAAGAAAGGGCAGTACCCAAGCACTGGTCCGCCCACATATCAAATTATCAACGTACCGAACGCGAATCATATGAGCGTGATGAAAACTAGCTTGACGATAATTCCCATGTGTCCTCGGGAGCGCTTTTCTCATTATAAGAAATTGTCCAGGCTTGTCCTTTGCTACAAAAAAGATTGGGCCACCTTGCTGCACTTTATTTTGTTTCATTGCTTGTTACCCGTTACCAATTATCTTATCACAAAACTATCTATTTTACCTACAATTTCAGTGCTTGCAGAGAATACCTTACTCTAAAACCGCTTGTCATTTCCTTCTGCTCCTCGTTGGGTTCGACACTCTTACTTATCGAAAGGACTACGATAGATCCACTATACTTGTGGGTCATCAAGACTCTTTTCTGGTGCCATTGCCGGGGAGTGAAGCGCCTTTGGTGAGTGGAACTTGGTAAGGAAACATTTATATAGTGTGCTGAAATTTTCTGTCACTTGTTACTATGGAAACTAATCCTTTGAGGGGCTTGTTCGGGGTATCTTCACCCCAACCAGTAGAGTAAAGAGTTGCTCCTCAACCTACTGAACCTACTGAAAATGTTTACTTTGAGATTGCTTCGGGTATGATAGAGAAACTGCTAGCTAATCCCTTTGCAGGAGATGGAACATTGCATCCCGATTTACACCTTATCTTTGTGGATGAAGATTGTGGATTATTTAAGCTTGCAGGTATTCCCGATGATGTTGTTAAGAGGAAGGTCTTCCCTTTATCTTTGAAGGGAGATGCATTGACATGGTATAGGCTATGTGATGATACGGGATCTTGGAACTATAAACGATTGAAGTTGGAATTTCACCAGAAATTCTATCCTATGCATCTTGTTCATCGTGATCGTAATTACATATATAATTTCTGGCCTCGCGAAGGAGAAAGCATCGCTCAAGCTTGGGGGAGGCTTAAGTCAATGTTATATTCATGCCCCTATCATGAGCTCTCAAGAGAAATGATTATTCAAAAAAAATATGCTCGGCTTTCTCTCAATGATCGCACCATGCTTGATACTTCCTGTCCTGGTTCTTATATGCTGAGGACTACTGAATTCAAGTGGGATTTATTGGAAAGAATTAAACACAACTCTGAAGATTGGGGTTCCGACGATGGTAAGGAGTCAGGTATGACACCTAAGTTTGATTGTGTTAAATCTTTTATGGATACCGATGCTTTTCGTGGATTTAGCGCTAAATATGGACTTGACTCTGAGATAGTAGCTTCATTTTGTGAATCTTTTGCTGCTCGCGTTGATCTCCCTAAGGAGAAGCAGTTTAAATATAATCCTCTCATTGAAGTAAAAGTAGTTGCATCTGTTACAGTTTGTGACAGCCTGACTTTTGGCCCTTTCTTTTTCTTTTGTTTTTTCGAGGTTTTTGCCTGAGTTTTTCTTTTCCGTGGCTTTGTGGTCTGGAAACTGAAGAAGATGCCCTCTTGTTTGCTTCCGGAGTGGCTTGTCATTCCCAAATCTTTCCCTAGACCCTGTCATTATCATCCTAGCCCAAATCCCAATATTCTTTTTATTGGGAATATTCCTTTTCTATTAAAGGAATAACTCAAATTGCCCTAGGTTGTGAAGCAACCTATATTCCCCTCACTCCTTAAATTCCCAAATAATTATCATAAATTGTTTGGGTCATATCTTGATCAAATATGGCAAAACTTTTCATTGCCATGTTCAAAAATAATTCCCCAATATTCCTTTTTCTATTCTGCCCTGAATGGCAATTTGTGAAGGAAGTGTCATTTATATTTTTCCTAGTGGATCCCAACCTTTTTGGGCATGTTTATATGTCCAAATAATTGCCTCATTCACAAGTTCAAATTTATTTTCCTAGCCAATCTTCCTCAGTGATTTTTCAAAGTTTCTGTCAAATAGAAAGCTTTGTGAAGGAAGTACTAGCTAGGAGTACCCAAATGAGTTGAACTTTTGCAGACTCCTTAATGTTCTCATATTAACCCCTTCCACCCATTTGCAGCCCCATCCAATTATCTATGTGAGCACAGGAGCAAGTCTTTGATTTTGGCAATATTTTCAGGTTGTGAAGCAAGTGCATTTTATATTGCTTCAAAAATCTTGATAAATTACCAAATCATTCTTATTCCCATAAAACATCTCTCCACCCATTTTGGAATCATTTCAATGAGCCATTTAATCACCAATATTATTCCAAGTTTCTGTCCAGAGGAGATGTTTGTGAAGCAAGCACCAGCTTGACTTTGCCAAATGGTATGAGACTTTTTGAGCATCTTCATTTGACCTAGTGACTCTGCCTTGCCCAATTTGAGCTCAAGTTGACACTCCATGTGAGTGCACCATCATGATCTAGTTTCTGGACCATTTTGGTCAGTTGTGAAGCAACTGCAGTAAATATTGGTCAATTTCTTCCCAAACTCTCCAGGACTGTAGTCCTTCCTAGCCTAAACACCCTAGACATAACACTTGACACAAAGCAGCTCCCTATTGATCACATTGAGTTAATAAAGTTTACTGCAATAAACTTCAGAGCTCACTAACCTTTTAACCAGAGCCTGTTTAACCAAGTTACCACTGTATTTACAACTTACCCAGGAAGGACTAACCGCCAGACATGGTTTGGCATCACTTGTGGCACTGTGTGCACCAGTGCACGCGGTGACCACCGCTTTGTCGTGCAATGGCTGCGCCCAGAGCGTCTTCTTGCTTGGGCCCCTCCTCTGCTCGGCGTCCCAGCGAGCACGGGCCTATCCAGTAGATAGCCCTCGTCGTCGTCGTCCTCCTGGACCCCTCTCCCCCTCCGTCTGCTTGCTCACCGACGCTCGCCACCATGTGCCCACGGGCGTACAATAGCGTTTTGGATTCGTTTGTCGCCGTCGTCTTCCTCCCTGCGCCCCCTTGGCCACCTCTGCCACCAGCCTCTCCACACTCCACTACCACGCCCAAACCTCTTCCCCGAGCACCGGAGCCCCTCTGCTCGTCCTACGTCCGCCACGGCCGCCGCCCCCTCCGGCCTAAATCCGAGCAAGTCGAGCTCTTTCCCTCCGTTCTAGCACCACCAGAGGCCTACTCGCCTACCCTAGATCCACCCCACTGCCCCATTCCTTGTCTAGTGGCCTCTGGCCACGAGTTCCCCAAAGCCCGAAGAGCCCCGTCCGCCGCGGCCATGGTCCTGCCCTGCCTGAGTCTCCCTGATGTTCGAGTTTGGTGGGACGGGTGCGCCTCGCCGTCCTGAGCACTCCGGTGGTGCAAGATCCACCGAAGGTGTCCCTTGACGTCCAGGCCAAATTCCGGGCCGAAGCCGAAGGCCTCAAGCACTGCAACAAGGCGTTCCTAGAGTCGCGGGCAGCCATCCGCGTAAGTTTTCTTCGCTTCTCTTTATTTTGATCTTCTTGCTTTCTTGGTGGGGGCGCGCAAGCGCACCCACTGGGTGTAGTCTCCAAGTTTCAGGCCGGCTGCCGAGCAGGCGGTCCGGAACTTTAACTTGCAAGTGTCAAATCCTGACTTCACCTGATATCCCTTCTGCAGGACTACCACAATCTTCACGCGGTCACCTTCAACTCTAGGGTCCGGGAGCTGGAGACGCAGACCATCCATCTGTCCGAGAGCCGGAGTAAGCTTCGACTTTCTTTCTTCGCGGGGGCGCGCTGACGCACCCGCGGGCTGTAGTCCCAAGGTTCGGGCCGACTGCTGAGCAGTCAAGCCGAATCTCCCAGTGGATCTACCTTTGCTAACTACTTCTTTGCGGGGGCGCGATGGCGCACCCGCGGGCTGTAGTCCCCGAGATTCGGGCCGACTGCTGAGCAGTCGGGCTGGATCTCCCCGGGAACTACATCCCGCTTTGTCATTCGACTGATATTATTTCTTCTTCCTTTTTTACAGAGGCCAACGCTGCCTTGCAGTAGCAGCTGGGTGAAGCCAACACCGCCCTGCGCGGCAAGGAGGCGGAGTGCAGCAAGCTGGCCGAGGAGCGAGACCGACTCGTGAAGAGGGTGACACCGAGGTGTCGTCACGGAGGAGTCCGAATCTGCCAAAGCCGGCAGTCAATTCGTCAGCCGCCCTACACCCGGAGCCTTTGGCTACGACGGGGGGCGATGGGAAGAGTCCGACGCGGTTCGATGTCCGGCCGGACGTACTGACGGGCTTACTGGAGCGAGCTGCGTTCTCGGAGGAGCACCGCTCGTTAATGAGCGCAGTGCTCAAAAAGATTTAATCCGCTACAAGCGGTTTGAATGAAGCATTTACAAGCCTTCTCAAAGGCTTTGAGGTATGTAATGAAGAATACACCATATAGGTAGTAGCCCCTGAGACTCTGGTTGCCCGCCATAGGCGGCAAACAGGGTATCATCAACCAATAATTGGTGTTGTAAATATGTGTAGGTACCTGTGGGTCCGGCTGCCAGCCCGTCTGTTGAAGTTGCCGAACTGACAAGGCAAATTGGGTCGATTGATGCCGATATCACTCTGATGAATGAGCGGCTGGACGAATCACATTGTATGTGTCCTGTCTTTCCATTGCATAGGAAAATATTAAGGTGGCACATATTAATCTAATATGTTCGGACTGCAGATGGTGCTGCTGTCGTGGAGGCCCTGAGGGCGGAACTTTCTCTAGCCAAGGAACAAGCTCGGGTGAGCAATGCGGCTGCCCTAAAGGCGGCCGAGGAAGTGAGAGCCGAACAGGCTGCTCATCACCAAAGCGTGGAAAAGATAGCCGAAATGGCTATCGAGTTAAAAAATGCCGCTGACCAGTATGAGCTCCTGAAAAGGGAGCATGAGGATAAATCGGCTGACCTGAGCAAGGCACTTAATGCCACCAAGGAAATACGGACCGAGCTCAGGGGTGCACGGGAGGAGCTTCAACAGGCCGGTAAAATCACGGCTGGAGGCTCCTATTTACAGCGGACGAAGTTCTTCGATCCGAAGTACGCTCCCCTGGATGGACGCTGGAGTTTGGCGGACGCCTACGTGGACCTGGCGAAGAGTATGGCTGATGCTGTAGATTTCTTCAAAGATCAGGGTGAGAAGGAGGTGGAGAAGCTTTTCTGGTCGCAGTTCAATGCTCCCACTCACCCACTGCCGTTAAGTGATAGGATGGCTGCTGTAGCGGAGCTTCACAGGCTGTCCGGGCTTGCAATGCGGTCTGTAATAGACCATCTTTGGCTGAAGGGGCCTAAGCCGGACAGTTACTTTGGTTTGGTGCAACAGTTCCTTGGGGCGGTGCCTCAGATCAATGCCCTGAGGAGGTCGGCATGCATAGAGGGTGCGCGGATGGCCCTTGCCTGCGTTAAAGCGTATTGGATGGATATGGATACCACTATTATAGCATCTCAGGATCCGGTGGGGGGCCAATATCCGGCCGGGCACTACTTGGCGCAGGTCACAAAGGGTGCCCGCCTGATAGAGGCGCAGTGCCCGAAGAATCTCCTATTCGAGTGATGATTCAAATCATTGTAAAAACAATGTTTATTTTGATTATAAGGCTGGATTTATACTATTTGCCTGAGAATATGATTATTTCCCTTGTGCGGACGTTTATATATATATGTATATATAAATATGCAATCTGAAAGTTAGCAGTCATTGGCTTCAGCCCCCACGCATACAATACAGGGGTGTTCGCGAAAAAATATGCTTAATCACTCTTGATCCAACGTCTTGGTCCATTAAGGAGGTGATCGCACGACGAACTAGGCAACCGGGCTATATAGCTGTAACACTTTCGCTTAGCCGCGGGATTCTAAAGTGGAGCTACTATGTAGCCCCTGGTACCTTCGCGTGCAACCGAATAAAGGCGTGTATGTACCTGGCCGGGAAATGGCCCTTCGTTAATGTGGAGGAATCCTAAAGATTCTGGTGAGTCGTCGAGTGGTTGACCAGTCTCTCGCTGTATCATGACAGTCAGTTTTCGGCTTTCTCTACTGAGGTGCTCATCCGGAATAACCAGGGCACGATTGCAGTAGTTCTCCTTTGGCCACCTTAGCCGATAATAACAGAACGTAAGGTGGCCAACCCAGGAGCCGGGCAAACCCAACATTTGACCAAACACATGATTCGGAGCTGATGCATATAAGGCCAAACTCGTGCCGCTGAACACTCCTGAAGGTATTCAGACTTTATAATAGATGATGAGATCAAGAATGCCCATTCATTATAAACCTTGTGTTTCCAGGTACGGGCATTAATCTGTCGTTGCGAAATGCCAAAAACGGCAGTATCCTCTGTGGGTATGGAACCCATGGGATGGTTAAACAACAAGAGACAATAGAAAAGGTTTACACAGGGGCTTAATCTAAAAAGAAACCTGTTGAATGGGGCCCTGCTGCACGTTTGCGCCTTTGTCTCCGTTGTGCCGCATCCTGGAAGGGTATCGCGCGGACGTTGTCTGCTGGAAAGGGAAACTCATATAAGAGTGCAACGTAAGTATGCGATGGATAGTAAAAATCTGAGATGCTGGCCTGCCAATAAGGTTGGGCCAAGTGTGGGTCTTTATTATGAGCCCTTGGTATCCACTATAGGATTACATATACGGTGCCCTGGTTTGATATGGGCTGCCGGACTCGTCCAACCGTGTCCATCATATTTTTGTTAGAGGCCGCTTATAGTCCGGCCGCTAGGGCCGTCGTGTGTTCCTCTTCACACGAAAAGCACTCTGATATTCTGCTAATGGTGATGACGCCACGTGGGCCGGGCATCTTGAGTGTGAGGTAGCCATAGTGCGGCAATGTGTTGAAGCGGGCGAAGGCCGCCCTTCCGAGCAATGCTTGATAGCTGCTTTGGAAGGGTGCGATGATGAAGACTAGTTCTTCGCTTCTGGAGTTGCCTGGAGAGCCGAATATTACCTCCAGTATGATGGAGCCCCTGCTGTAGGCTTCAACGCCTGGTATCACCCCTTCAAAGGTGGTGTTGATCTTGCTGATTCTGGATGACTCTATCCCCATCCTGCGGACAGTGTCCTCATATATAAAATTGAGGCTGCTGCCGCCGTCCATAAGGACGTGGGTGAGGTGGTATCCGTTGATTATTGGGTCAAGCACCAAGGCATCTGATCCTTCGCGCCGAATACTAGCTCAGCCGTCCAGGTGATCGAAGGTGATCGGACAGGACATCTGGTAGTTAGGTGTGGGTATGATGGGCTCTATATCGCGCGTGTCTTTATGGGTGCGTTCGTGCCTTCCCGAGGATGTGCGAGTCGTGTGGATCATATTCACTGTTTTAACCTCTGGTGGGAATTTTTTCTGTCCCTTAGTGTTCGGCTGGCGAGGTTCATCCTCGTCTTCACTTGGTGTTTCCCTTCCCTTGTTTTCGGCGTTTAATTTGCCAGCCTGCTTAAAGACCCAGCACTCTCTGTGCGTGTGGTTCGCAGGTTTGTCAGGGGTGCCATGAATTTGGCATAGTCTGTCCAGAACTCTGTTCAGATTGGATGATCCCTCTTTACTGCCTTTAGATGGCTTATTTTGCTGGTTAGGTCGAGGGCCCCTGAATCTGACATTAACCGTTGTGTTATCCAGGCTCTCTTCCTTGTTTTAGCATTTATTTTTATTACGATGTGGCTTCCCATTGCCATCCCTTATTTCGGATGTGCTAGGGTCGCTAGTGCCTTTACGGGCTAGCCAGCTATCTTCTCCCACGCAAAAGCGGGTCATAAGGCTTGTTAGGGCTGCCATTGTCCTTGGCTTTTCTTGGCCGAGGTGTCTGGCGAGCCACTCATCACGGATGTTGTGTTTGAATGCCGCTAAGGCTTCGGCATCCGGACAATCCACAATTTGATTCTTCTTAGTGAGGAATCTGTTCCAAAGCTTGCGGGCTGACTCTCCGGGTTGTTGGATTATGTGACTTAAATTGTCAGCATCCGGAGGCCGGACATAAGTCCCTTGAAAATTGGCCCTGAAAGCGTCCTCTAGTTCCTCCCAGGTCCCAATTGAATTTTCGGGGAGGCTTTTCAACCAGTGTCGAGCTGGTCCCTTCAGTTTGAGGGGAAGGTATTTGATGGCGTGGAGATCATCCCCGCGAGCCATATGTATATGTAGGATAAAGTCCTCGATCCAGACCCCTGGGTCTGTCGTTCCGTCGTATGCCTCTATGTTCACAGGTTTAAAGCCCTGTGAGAATTCATGGTCCAGTACTTCATCAGTAAAGCACAGGGGGTGAGCAGTCCCTCTGTATCTGGACGCGCTGTGGCATGCCGTCGGCTGTTGTTGTCTTTGGTGTTTATTCTGAACTAGTATTTGGTTGTCATAACTATTTTGACGACCACAGTCCCCCGCCGGGGTGTGTCCTTTAGATCCGTAGATGGACCTAGCTGCGCCAGCTTTCTTTTCCAGGTGCTCGCGTAGATCGTGTGCGTCTTTGGTAGTTGATTTGTTGTGGTTATGAAGTGGTACGTCTTGTATCCTGGTCGTGTTACTCTTTGGTGGAACGGCCTCGTCGTCGAATTCTGGCAGTAGCTTACGTTTTGGGTAGCTCTTTGTGTGGCGATCGTCGCCATATCTTTCTTCAGTGTCTAGCACTTTATTCCATCTGCGATTGAGCGTTTCCTGTGCGGCTTTAAGCTGTTGCTTCTGCCTCTTCAGACTTCTCGATGTGGCCATAAGCTTTCTGTGGAGGTTCTCTCGTTCCACGCGTTCTTCTGGAATGATGAACGTGTCATTGTCTGGACTGTCTTCTTGTCCTGGGTCGGTTTGATGAACTCGTCCCTCTGGATCATTGTCTTCGGGCGTCTGCTCCGAACTATGCTCGGTGTGACCTGGTTCGTCCTGCTCCATCGCTAGTTCCGTTTGGTCGTTGTTGCCTTTGGGGTTGACCGGAGTATCCATTCTTCTGGCGCTCTTGCTAATATATTTACTGTTGCTGGATTTGGAACGGCGTCTGCGCCGTCACTTTGGTTTTTTCCCAGGGGTTTTATCTTCTGGATTGTCGCCATCGTCTTCCTTGGGCGTATCCACCATGTATATGTCATGTGACGAGGCGGGAATCCGGTACCCCATAGATTCTGAGTCTTCTCCTGCATCGTCGTCCATACCGTTGATGCCTTCGGAGTTGAAGTCAAGCACGTCGGTTAAATCATCAACTGTGGCTATCAAGTGGGTGGTGGGTGGGTAACGAATTTCCTCGTTGCCTGCTTTCCACTCGACCCGGACATAGTTCGGCCTGGAATTCTCTGTCAAAGATAGAATTTTAAATGAGTTTAGTATGTCGCCAAGGGGCGAGTGATGAAAGATGTTTGCTGCGGTGAACCCCGTTACCGGAGCCCAACCAGGCTCGGCAAACTCGAGGACGCGCGGACTGGAACCTACAACCGGATATGAATCCGGGGGTCCGGAATTACAGGCTCCCTTGGAAGTGAGGCCTGTGTTCAGCTCCATCGCCGATGAGGGTACGGCCTGCGAGGCGGGGTCCAGCCCTCCGTCCTCAGGCAATGCAACCTGCCCTGGATTTAGATTCGAGGCTTCTGCTGGGGTGATATCCCGAGCATCGTCCAACAGCAGGTCTAAGCCGTGCTCATCGTGACTGTTCGGCGCTCCTAGCGCTGGCCTAAATCCCTCGAAGATCAAGTCTTCGCGGATATCCGCCGTGTAGTTCAAGTTTCTGAACCTGACCTGGTGGCCGGGGGCATAGCTATCGATCTGCTCTAGATGGCCAAGCGAATTGGCTCGGTGCAAAGCCGCCGAACATGAAGATCTGTTCGAGAAGGAAAGCCTCACCCTGGGCAGCGTCGTTAATGATGATTGAAGGAGCCATCGAGCCTGATAGCGACGACACAGAGGAACTCTCAATGAAAGCACCAATGTCGGTGTCAAAACCGGCGGATCTCGGGTAGGAGGTCCCGATCTGTGCGTCAAGGCTGATGGTAACAGGAAGCAAGGGACACAGATGTTTACCCAGGTTCGGGCCCTCTCGATGGAGGTAAAACCCTACTTCCTGCTTGATTAATATTGATGATATGGGTAGTACAAGAGTAGATCTACCACGAGATCATAAGGGCTAAACCCTAGGAGCTAGCCTATGATGGTATGATTGTAATTGTGATTGGCCTTCTAAGGACCAACCTCTCCGGTTTATATAGACATCAGAGAGGGCTAGGGTTTACATGGAGTCGGTTACAAGAAAGGAAACACAATATCCGGATCGCCAAGCTTGCCTTCCACGTAAAGGAGAGTCAGATCCGGACACGGGCCGAAGTCTTGAGTCTTGTATCTTCACGCTTCAATAGTCCGGACGTTGTGCACAGTCCGGTTGTCTGGATACCCCCTAATCCAGGACTCCCTCACTCGCACCCGTCAAAGTATCCACTGAGTTGCTGCACGAGGAAGCAGTAGCTTGCCATATTCGCGTCCATGGCATCGCAGTCGCCTGACGACTGTTGAACAACCAAGTCGGAGTCACCATAGCACAGGATCCGGCGAATGTCGAGTTCCTTGGCAAGCTGGAGTCCGTGTATGAGTGCCTCATATTCTGCTACGTTGTTGGAGGCGGCAAAATGGACTTGCAGCACATATCTGAGCTTGTCGCCTTTGGGAGAGGTGAGGACGATGCCGGCTCCCAGACCAGTGCGCATTTTGGAACCATCAAAATGCATCCGCCAATGGGTGGAGTCTGGCGCTGGCGGTAAGTACTGGGTCTCGGCCCAGTCGACGAGGAAGTCAGCCAGCACTTGTGACTTGATGGCGGTGCGAGGCTGGTAGTAGATGGTGTAAGGGGCCAGATCAATAGCCCACTTGGCCACTCGGCCAGAAGCATCTCGGCTTCCAATGATCTCAGTAAGCGGAGCCGTGCAGGTGACAGTTATTGGGTGCTCTTGAAAGTAAGGCTTCAGCTTCTTGGCGGCAAAGTGCACACTGTAGCACATCTTCTGATAGTGTGGGTAGTTTTGCTTGGAGGCGGACAGTACTTCACTCAGGTAATATACCGGTCTCTGGACTGGCAATGCTCTTCCCTCCTCTTTACGTTCTACCACAATGACTATGCTGACAACCCAACTGGTAGCAGCAATGTAGAGGAGCATGGGCTCTTTCTCAGTCGGAGCTGCCAAGATAGGCGGGGTTGTCAACATCTTCTTGAGATGGAGAAAAGCTTCGTCCACCTTGTTGTTCCACTCGAAAAAAGTGGTCTCCTTCATGAGCTAGTACAGGGGAAGAGCCTTTTCACCCAGCCGACTGATGAAACGGCTGATCGATGCCAGGCAGCCGGTGAACTTCTGCACGTCCAACAGTCGGGTGGGCACCTCCATATTCGCAATGGCCTTGATCTTCACCGGGTTGCACTCTATGCCGCGCTTTGAGACCAGGAAACCGAGAAGCTGGCCGGCTGGTACTCCAAAGACACATTTCTCCGGGTTGAGCTTGATCTGGAATTGGCGCAAGTTCTCAAAGGTTTCCTTGAGGTCTTCTAGCAGTGTGCCACGCTTCTCCGTCTTCACCACCACATCATCCACATAAACATGGGCATTTCTGCCGAGTTGCTTGAGGAGACACTTCTGCATGCAACGCTGAAACGTGGCGCCGGCGTTTCTCAAGCCGAACATCATGGTCAGGTAGCAGAAGGCTCCGAATGGTGTGATGAAGGCGGTCTTCAGCCTGTCGGCCGGGTTCAGCTTTATCTGATGGTACCCTGAGTACGTATCCAAGAAACTCAACAACTCGCATCCGGTTGTGGAGTCTATCACTTGGTCAATTCTTGGTAGGGCAAAGGGATCTTTGGGGCAAGCTTTGTTGAGGCTAGTATAGTCAATACACATGTGCCACTGCTTATTCTTCTTCAACACTAGGAGTGGGTTGGCCAGCCACTCTGGAAAGAATATTCCAATGATGAATTCGGCTGCTAGAAGCCGGGCTATCTCTTCTCCGACAACTCTTCTCTTCTCTTCCGACAGGCGGTGCAAGGGTTGCCTGATCGGCTTGGCGTCAGGTCGTACATGTAGCTTGTGCTCGGCGAAATCCGTCAGAACACCCGGCATGTCTTTGGGAGACCATGCGAAGATGTCCTGATTCTCATGGAGGAAATCAACGAGCTCGCTTTCCTATTTGCTGTCAAGGTTTGCACCTATGACATCGTGCCTCTCCGGGTGCTCCAGGTCCAAGGGTATCTTCTTTGTTTCCTTGGCTGGCTTGAACGAGCCCTCAACTTGTGACTCCTTGGGGATGGGTGACATTTCCGGCTTCTTGCCTGCCATCGCCACCACCCGGTCGAGGAGCCGCTTCTCAGTTGGGATCATGAG
Source organism: Triticum aestivum (assembly GCF_018294505.1). NCBI lineage: Eukaryota > Viridiplantae > Streptophyta > Magnoliopsida > Poales > Poaceae > Triticum > Triticum aestivum. Next base: position 278,332,411 of record NC_057798.1, read on the forward strand.
GGACTCGGCCAGCCGGCTGCTATCCGCGGCGCAAGCGGTCGACTTCTTGTAGTCTCCGACTACAGTCAGGATCCCCTTGGTACTCGGCATCTTCATCTTGAGGTAAGCATAGTGGGGAACTGCCATGAACTTGGCCAGAGCAGGTCGGCCAAGCAGTGCATGGTAGGGGCTTTCAAGGTCCACCACTTCAAACCAAACTAGCTCATGGCGGAAATGATTCTTGTCTCCGAAGAGAACGTCTATTTGGGTCTTGCCGATTGGTGAGCAGGAAAGGCCAGGAACTATGCCATGGAATACAGTCTGACTGGGAAGGAGCTGCTTCTACTTGATTCCCAACTTCTCCATTGTGTCACGGTACAGGATATTGATGTTGCTGCCGCCATCTATCAAGACTCTGGAGAAACGCACTGCCCGCCTCTCCGTTGCAAAGGTAGCATCTAGGACCAGGGCGTATGAACCTGGGGAAGGCATCACTTCAGGGTGGTCAGCCCTGCTCCAACTGATAGGCTTCTCAAACCAATGCATGAATCTTGGAGTATTTGAGGCCACTGCTTGTACTTCTTGTTGTTGCTATTGTTTGCTGCGTCTATCATCAGCCAAGCTGGTGAACACAACATAAGCTCTGTGTTCCTCTGGATACTCGTCTTGTATGGCACCGACTGGCCGGGCCGCCGGCTGCTGGGGCTGAGGAGGCGGCAGTCCGACAGGTGGAGGAGGCAGGAGTCCATCTCCCTTGGCGATTCTGGCAAGCCAATGACACTTCCGAGTGGTGTGTTGGACGGCTTCGCGCCGCCGTGGAATTTGCAAGGTGCATCTAGGGTCTGCTCATAAGAGAAGGCGGGCAACCAATTGGACTTGCCGCCCTTCTGACGCTTGGGTGTCGGCTGCCCCTCCGGCTGTTGGTCCTAGACTGTCGCCACCTGCCGGCTGGTGGAAGCCGGCTAAGTGGGCTTCCGCTTGTTGTCGCTAGGATGCTGTCGCCGACTGGTCTCACCAACCGGAGTCCGAGGGGCCTGAGGTGCCACCTTGCCAGACGCATCGACTAGGATTTCTGCCCTCATGGAGGAGTCGGCCATGGTGTGCTTGTCGGCGATGATCAGCAGCTCGTCGAGCGCCGCAGGCTCGTCACAGAGGAGTCGATTCTTGAGGAGGGTGCCCTCTCGGCACACGGCGGTGAAGTACTCGATTGCCTGCACCTCGGCCCAGCGCGTGAGGTAGTCGCGAGTCGATTTGCTGGGCCCTTGGACGCACAAGGAGAGCTGTCGGGGCTTGGGAGGCCGCTTGTACGTGGTGGTGAAGTTGCGGATGAAGGCCTCGGTGAAATCAACCCAGTTGTTGATGTTGCGGGGCTTCAGGCTGTTAAGCCATGTCTGGGCTGTGCCTTGAAGCATGAGCGGGACATACTTCACGGCAACGCGCTTGTTGTCGTTCGCTATGCTGACAGCTGTCGAGTAGTCGACCAGCCAATCCTTCGGCTTCACGGAGCCGGTGTACTTGGGCGTATCTCTCGGGAGCGTGAATCCTTTGGGAAAGGGCTCATCTTGGATTCATGGGCCAAAACAGGGCGGGCCCAGAGCGCCTTCTTCTTCTAGCGCCAGGGATTGGTTGAGGTGGTCGATCCAATGGCGGGAGTCGTTCTCTACGACTCCCTCTCGGCGGGCAAGGCGGTCGCCGAGTGTCGAGTGCATGACAGGCGGCGGAGTGGGATCCCTTGCTCCGCGAGGCGGAGGAGGAGGAGGGTCGCCTCGGCGCTCCACCGCTCGAGGGCGGCCATCTTTGTCACGCTCAATGGAAAGGTGAGTCCGACTTCGGCTGGCAGCCAGCTCGTTGCCTCGTCTTCCGCGGGCACCGCCAGTCGGCGTCCGGGATGTCGCGTCGTGGTCCTGGCGAAGGGGCGGTTCCTCGTTCCACGGGGCGGGCACTTCAGTGCGGCAGCCGGCCTCGTGCTGCACGGCGGCCGCGTCTAGGAGATGCTGGACTTGCTCCATCATGTGGCGACGCTCATCGTCCTCGTACTTATCCAGCTCGTCCGTCACCGCCTGGGAGGCCCGGTTGTTCTCTGCAGGCGTGGCGTAGACGGGGCGTTCTGCCCCAAACATGCTGGAAATGGTCGCACCACGCTGCCGGATGGAGCCAATGTGGCTAGGCCCCTCAGGAGCCAGCGTGCCGCCAACGGCCCGGTCCATCTCGCGCTGATAGGCGTCCGAGAGGCGCCGCACGCTGGCCAGTCGGCCAGCGCTCTCCAGGAGCTGGACGCGGCGTGCTTCCAGCGTCTTAGCGTCTGCGTCTTCTGGGATGGGCGCCGTCAAGTCTCACAGCGCCGCATCGAGTGGGTCTCGAGCATCTCCAGCCGAGCGCTTGCCACTGTTGATGACGAGCACCTCTGTGACGGTGCTCCTGCCGTTGTGCTCGCGAGGAGGTGGCTCGTCGTAGACCACCACATTGGTGGGGAATGCGTCAAGCGACGCCGTGTCAGAGTCGACGATCATCGGGCCGATGGAGCCAACCGACTCCAGGTCCACAGCCAGCTCGCTGGTGACGTGAAGCTGGTCGAGGAGGCTAACAAGACGGCTCTCGGGGCAGCCGGTGCCCGCGTCGGACGCCGGCTCATCGGAGAGGTGAACCTCGCCAACAAGGTCGGCGAGGCAGCTCGCCGTGCAGGCGATCTCCGCGCCATGCAGGGCATCGAGGCTGACGCCATCGGGCGTGCTGGGCTGGCTTCGCTCGCCAGGAAGGAACAAGGTTCCCGTCCAGAGCAGATCTCCGGGAGAAGGTGCACCTCGCCCCACGGTGGGCGCCAAATGTTGGTGGTTGGGTGTGACATATGCCAATGGATGGCTTATCATGGTGGGAGCGAGTAGAATGTCCCCGGTGCCTGTAAGCCGGATGAGGCGTAGACACGAACGCCGGCGTACTTTACCCAGGTTCGGGGCTCTCCTAGGAGATAACACCCCTAGTCCTGCTCTGCGGGGTCTCCGCATGATCACTATGGCGCAAGTGATACAAAGGTGCTCCTTGCGCTGTATGCTAGAGGTAGGAGAAGGCAAGGCTAGCTCTCTCCTGCTCTAGGGGAGTGGCTAGTTCTAAAAGAGTGGGAACCCTTTGCATGGGTGCCCTGGGGGGTTTATATAGGCCTACCCCCCAGGGGTACAATGGTAATCTGGCCGGGATACTGGGCCCGGCTGTCAGTGTCTCCGGCCTCTGGCTTCTTCGCCGACTACTAGGGCCCGCCGCCTGGTAGGCCCCACTGACTGGTCTGGTATGGAGCCGACAGGCCGCTCCCGCCGCCGGCGGGTCTGGTTGGTGGCTGCTCACTGTAGCCGTGCTGTTAATGACGCGGGCTTGGTCAGCTCAGTGTGGCTACAGTCCTGCCGCCTGGCGGGAGATCACTGTAGCCACACCTGGTCTCATCGGGTTAATGGTGCACTTGCTTCGAGGGAAGGGACGGCCGCCTGCTGGAGGCCGGCCTCCCCCTGGTCCGATTGGTTCAGCGTGCGCCGTCTTCCGAGGTGTCACTGCCCAATAGGGCCCGCAGCCTGCGGGCCGTACCGACAAGCCGTCATGGGATCAGGGCTCCGCCTGTCTGGAGTGACGTCAGGGGGAGGTGGCAACAGTGTCGCGCTGTGCGGAGATCTTCGCCTGTACGGGGCACTGTGGCCACTCCAAGCCCATGATTCGGGGGTGAGAGGCTTCATTGTAGCCACGCCCCATCTTGTCCTCTTGATGGGGGCACAAACTCTGAGGGCACCAGGTGGCCGCCTGCTCGACGCCGTCCTCTCTGGAGGCCGGCTGATTGGAGCCGACCGCTCGTGGTGCCGTCTGTAGGTGGTTGACCGTCCTCTAGGGGCCGGCCGTTGGGCTAGTCGGCCCCCGGAGGGCGGAGCTTCAGCTTGGGACACTGCGGGGCGAAGCCGGCCCAAAGTTTTGATATGTTCAGGGTCTCGGGTGAGGCTACCCATGGCCCATTACTCTGACACCTACTCACTACTCTACTCTCACTGCTGCTGCTTGCCTCTATGGCTTCGTCATTGTTGATGATTACTCTAGATACACTTGGGTGCATATAATCCTCTACAAGACTGAAGTGCAGGATGTCTTCAGACGCTTTGCCAATCGTTCCATGACGAACTATGGCGTCAAGATCAAGCACATCAGAAGCGACAACGGCACTGAGTTCAAGAACACCGGCCTCGACCTCTATCTGGATACACTGGGTATCACTCGTGAGTTCTCTGCTCCTTATACACCTCAGCAGAATGGCATCGCAGAGCGCAAGAACAGAACTCTCATTGAGATGGCTCGAACGATGCTTGATGAGTACAAGACTCCACGGAAGTTCTGGCCTGAAGCCATTGACACTTCTTGCCACATCATCAACCGTGTCTATCTTCACAAGCTTCTGAAGAAAACATCCTATGAACTCCTAACTGGCAAGAAGCCAAATGTAAGTTACTTCAGAGTATTTGGTGCAAGGTGCTGGATCAAGGATCCACATCACACGTCAAAATTTTCACCGAAAGCACATGAAGGTTTTATGCTTGGTTATGGAAAGGATTCGCACTCCTACAGAGTCTTCAACCTCTTTCACTATCAAGTGGTTGAAACTATGGATGTGCGGTTCGATGAGACTAACGGCTCGCAAAGAGAGCACCTGCCAGATGTGCTAGATGAAGTACCTCCAAGTGAATCAATCAAGCAGATGGGAATTGGAGAAATTATACCCTCTGAGAATCAGACTGAAGAAGAGCTTATTATTCCTGCACCTAATCAACCTGAAGACAATGCTCAGCCTGAAGACAATCCCCCAACTGATGACATTGATCAGCAAGAGCAAAATCTTCGTCCTGTTCATCCTCGTGTTGCAAATGAAGTTCAGATTGAGGAGATAATTGACAGCTTGAATGCACCTGGTCCACTCACTCGTTCAAAAGCAACTCAAAGAGCAACACAGCTAACCAACTTTTGTGGGCATTTTCCATTTGTCTCAATCTCTGAACCCAAGAAAATTGATGAAGCCTTCATGGAACCTGAATGGATTCAAGCTATGCAAGAAGAGCTTCAATAGTTCGAGCTGAATAATGTGTGGGAATTAGTCAAGCGTCCTGATCCTTGGAAGCACAATATCATTGGCACCAAATGGATATATCGCAATGAGCAAGATGAGCATGGTCAAGTGGTCAGAAACAAGGCTCGTCTCGTTGCACAAGGTTACACTCAAGTGGAAGGAATTGACTTCGATGAAACATTTGCTCCGGTGGCAAGGATTGAAGCCATTCGCATACTGTTGGCCTATGCAAATCATCACAACATCCTTCTGTATCAAATGGATGTGAAAAGCCCTTACTCAACGGAAATATAGAAGAAGAAGTATATGTCGCACAACCTCCTGGCTTTGAAGATCCAAAACATCCTGATATGGTATACAAGCTCAACACGACACTGTATGGCCTCAAACAAGCCCCTCGTGCTTGGTATGACACGCTCAAAGACTTCCTTAAGAGCAAAGGCTTCAAACCTGGTTCACTAGATCCTACACTCTTCATGAAGACATATGATGGTGAACTGTTTGTGTGCCAAATCTATGTGGATGACATTATCTACGGCTGCACCAACAAGAAATACAGTGATGAGTTCGGTCACATGATGCAAGAGCAATATCAGATGTCCATGATGGGCGAGCTGAAGTTCTTTCTGGGTCTCCAAATCCGTCAGCAACGCAACGACATCTTCATATCTCAAGAAAAATACCTCAAAGATTGCTTGAAGAAGTTTGGAATGCAAGACTGCAAAGGATACACGATGCCAATGCCAACCAAAAGTCATCTGGGTCGCGACAAAAATGGTAAAGAGTTTGATCAAAAGGTATACCGCTCCATGATTGGTTCTTTGCTTTACTTATGTGCATCTAGGCCAGATATAATGCTTAGTGTTTGCATGTGTGCCCAATTCCAAGCGGCACCAAAGGAATCGCATCACTTAGGTGTGAAGTGAATTCTTCGATATTTGGCTTACACCCCAACGCTAGGATTATGGTATCCAAAGGGCTCAGAGTTTGATCTAGTTGGATTCTCAGATGCTGATTATGCTGGTGACAAGGTTGATCGCAAGTCCACATCAGGCACATGTCACTTTCTGGGACGATCTCTTGTCTATTGGTCTTCAAAGAAGCAGAACTGTGTATCTCTCCCCACTTCTGAATCCGAATACATTGCTGCTGGATCTTGCTGTGCTCAGCTTCTCTGGATGAAGCAAACTCTCAAGGACTATGGTATCCATCTGAAGAATGTGCCCCTCTACTACAACAATGAGAGTGCCATCAAGATTGCCAACAACCCAGTTCAGCACTCGAAGACAAAGCACATTGAAATTCGTCATCACTTTCTCAGAGATCATGTTATGAAGGAAGATATTGAGACCATTCACGTCAAGATAGAAGAGCGGTTGGCTAATATCTTCACAAAGCCCTTGGATGAGAAAAGGTTTTGTAAGTTGCGGTGTGAGCTAAATATCTTGGAATCCTCAAATGTCCTCTGATTAGGCACACATCCTAACACTTATGCATTTTGATGACTTAGATGTGCAACACACGAAGTAATGTATATCTTCAATCAATGAAGACATACACTCTGAGTGTGAATACATTAATGCAGAATTTAACTTCGGAGCGCCACGATAATTGTGTGTCGTGTCTGGGTCTAATACTTCCTATACGGTGGGTAACGCCACCACCAAACTTTTGTTTGAGGTGTTTCTCTTGGTGTTATGTTTGCAAAGTCTTCATATTTGATTTATCTTCATCCTTGGCTTATATTCAAGTTTATCTTCATTAGGCTGATTTGGCCTTATACTAGTGTTCTGTCCTCTACAACATTCACTTATAGCTATGTCTTCGTGTTGAATCTTTTGAACTAAGTGAATGTGATCGGACGCTAACCTGTCTATGCTTCTTCCTCAACTCTATCTGTCCAAATCATATGCATTCTATTGAAAACTATCGATTGTCTTCACTGAGACCTTGTCAGCTGAAGTCAATCTGACAAACATTTATGTCGGTTTTTAATGCCATATCCTTTTGCCTGAAAACCGGAGAATTCAGAACGACCACCCGACAATCCACGCGTGCGTGGGAACATGGAACAACTTCCAAGGTGTTGCATGCTTGCCACGTGTATGTCAGATGTGAACCGCCAGGGGCACCTGCGTAATTGCGTTGTGTCGTCTCTTTCCTTATAAATACCCGTCACGTCTCGGTCAAAAATTCTTCTTCCTCCTCGCCATCTCTTGCAAACCCTAGCACCTCCGCTATCTCTCGACGACGCCGGCGACAAAGCACTTAGCTGTCGCGACTTCTCCGATGCCGTCCTCACGCCGGCCGCGGACCTCGTCCTCTCCGCCGTTGCTGTAGGTGTCCTCCATCGCCAAGTTAGGGCACAGAAGATCGAACTGCTCGGCCTCCAACTTCGCTCCGTCTAGCAGTTCTTCGTGTGGTAATTAAATTTCACTTTTTACCATCTTCTCGATCTGATAGATTCATCCTTCTTTACCAAAATTGGTTTCTAGATCTCCAAACTTGAATCTATCTCATTCTGCATCTCATACTCTGCATAGTCTATTCACTTATGCTTCTTTACAAGTTAGATTCATCACTTGTACTTACTCTTGGATTTGTACAACTCTCGAACCAACTCTCATCAAATAAGTGAATGTCTTTGCGTTATGAGGTTAATGTCTTCAAACTGATTTATCATCAAAATCTTCCGAGGATGCATATGACCTCCTCCCCTTCCCTCACACCTCTAATGTTGTCATAGGTACATGTCCGTGGGAGAATCCCTTGGTTCTCATAGTCTGCATTCATTTACAGAATTCTTATAGAGTCACATCAATTCACCTGAAGCCAGTTCTTGTCTGACCATCCGTCTGAAGCCCTTGCAAGTACTGAAGCCTTTCAAATTAAACTTCATGGCCATTGAGAAGTCAGCAATAAAGGGTGGTAGACATCACTGTGGAAACACTTCCAAGGATTTGCCTCCAGATTTGCACGAGCTGTACAAAACAGACCCTGAGGAAACCTATACAGGTCGCAAGAATCAAATCCAGTGGATTAGAAGATACTGGGAAGAGGAATGGTTCAAGTACCGCTTTGTCATAGAAGAGTATGCAGAGAAAAATGCCATCAAGGGACCCTGGGGGGATATTGTGTACAAAAATCTTCAACCCCAGTCCCTTCCTGAAGCCATTCAACGAGAATTCTATCCGTGCATGATTCGCGGACCGCAGCCAGAGAACGCTGACCCTTCTTCTCTGCTGTGGTGCCGCGAAGACCATCTGTTCAAGCGCAACTACCAGTTTGCCAAAGACTCAGCTGCGAAGAGCAAGAAGACTTTAGGACTTGACTTCAACCCTGGTCCTTCTTCACCTCGGGAAGATGGCACCCGTGAAGCCAATGAGAACAGGATTAGCCCCTTCTACAACCTTGCAGGCCTCATCACACACATTGCTGTCCAAGGTGCAAAAGTGGATCATTCTAATGATGGTGCTGACACTGCTGATGCTCCAGCTCCTACACCCAAGCCGCTGAAGCAAAAGAAAGCTAAGGCTTCAAAATCATCTGCTGCTCCAAAAGCTTCTTGAGTGAAGCCATTGGCAACTGCCCCTCCTGCTCCCAGTAACACCTCTGAAGATCTCTCTCGCATCTCCAAGAAGCGCGAGAAGCCACAGAAGAAAATTGTTCAGAGATCCAGAAGCACTGACACCAGCTGCCGTTCTGAGGAACGAATCTGAAGCCATTGATTTGTCTTCAGATGAAGAGTTTGGTAATGATGCTCTTGAGCAACTGATCAAGAGCAAGCAAGAGGCGGAGATCTTCAATGATCTGCCCCTCTTTGATGTGAATATCTTGCACAATTTCATTGATGAGTGGTTCGACAATCAAGATCTTAGTTTTGATGATCTTCAACTCCCCATTGGCATCGGCGTCTCCTTTCAAGGCGCCATTGCTCCTGAGCTGGCTCTGGCTCAGCGAATTGTTGAATTGAAGAACAAGATTGATTTTGAGAAAGAGCAGTTCAAGAAGCATGTGGCCAAGCTTAGCGTGGCTGATGTTCAGAAATTCAAGCTGATGCTGAATGACCTCAAGGAGGTGTTTCGTAAGAAACGTGAGGAAGCCAAAGGTTCAAGAGAGTGCATGGAAAATCTTGCTGCCAAGTGTGTTCAGGCTTACAACGAAGCTGAAAAGCACAAGGCTCTTGGGCGTCCTGGCATTGACCCCAAGATGGCTGCTAAGAGAAAGAAGAAGCATACTGTGGCCCAAACTGAAGCTCCACGACGGGAAGAACCTCACATTGTCTTCCCAGCCCGCATGACAGGCTCGAAGCCTAAGGTCCCCACATTGGCTTCAGAATAGAAGAAAACCAAGGTAGCTGAAGCCGAAGCCAGGAAGCAAAAAATCAAGTGCACTGCTGATGATGCACCACCCCCCAAGAAGAGAAAAACCAAGAAGAGAGATCGGGCTGCTCCCACATAGCCCCTTGTTGTTGAACCCATTGCTTTTGCTCACCCTGACCCTGAAAATCAAGAGTGTCGGTTGATAGTCCATGAGTCTGCTTCCAAAGAGGCTCCTGAAGCTCAAGAAGTTCCATTCGTTAACCCCATCGCGACTGAAGACATTGGTCCTCACGACAATGTAGAAGATGATGAAGTCCTTCCTCAGATTGAGCGCCCAACGGTATCATCGCCTGTTCTCACGAACAGTGAGCTCATCAGTATTGGTCGTCCTTTGACGCCAATCTCTCAAGATGCCTTGTGGGCTGATCGCCCCCAACCAGGAACTCCAAGTCAAGATTCACCAAGTACACCCCGTCCTCCACCAGCGCAAGTCACCAGTCCGTTGGTGAATGATGATAATTACATGGAGACCACACCCTCGCCAAAGGCGTCGCCCGTGTTTCAACAGCTTCGCAAAGGTCTAAGGCCATCTGTCTCCATGACAACCATCACAGAAGAAGACTCAAACCAGTCCATCTCAGTGGCACGTCAAGTGTTCCCTGAAGATAATCCTTCTGTGACGGTTCCCTCGTCCGAAGCCAATGTTGCTGAAGATAATCCGGCTGCATCAGCCGAAGAAAGACAAGAAGAAGAGCGTGTTGCTACTCCCCCTACCACCCAAGAAGTTGTTCTCGAGGAGAACGTGACTGTGCCCGACCCTCCAGCTACTCAAGTGGAGGTTGAGAATCCTGAGGCGGCCACCAACAACACTTCTAAAGCCAATGACGTTGTCATGGCTGAAGACAATGTGGCGCCTGCAATGAACACTGTGCATGAAGCCACTGATGCAGCTGCAACAAATGTGCAGCCTGGCGCCTCTGCTAATGCCACTGCTCCCGTTCCGCCTCCAAGGCCCCACACAATTGAGCAACCATTCTACCAAGGCGAGCTTGTCCCTGTTAGATGGCCAATTCTGGTTCCTCCGCCTGCTCCCGGACCTCAGTTTGACTATCATGTGGAGCACATGCCTCAGGTTCAGAAGCCAAAACCAAGGCTGCCAAGGTTTCCAGGTACTGCATCAGCACCAGGCTCATTCAATGTCAACGGCTTCATTGCACACAACACCTTCTTCGATAACACTAAGAACCCATATTCCAAGCCAAGAATATCATCAGATCGGTTCTGGAGTTATCAGCAGCGCAGCTACTACTCCTGTATTCTGTACAATCAAGAGCGCATATTTCCTCATATGCGTCTGGACACCGAAGCCATTGCTGGCCTGCCCTGCTTGGAAGAAGCACTTGACTGCTTTCGTGATGCTAGCCTTCTGCAGTTTGTTACCGACAAGGAACATTGGAATGAAGAGCTTCTACTGCAATTCTATGCAACCCTCCACATTCGCGGCTACAACAAGGATACAACGACATGGGTCCTTGAGTGGATGACAGGCAATGTCCATCATGAAGCCAAAGCCTTTGATCTCATTGAGCTTACCGGCCTCTCCACTCCAGGCAAACTGTATGAACCTAGTTGTCAGCTTCACCGCGATGCATTGGAGAGCATCTTTCAGAAGCCAGAGCCCAACAGGAGCCAGATACTAAGTATGATGAAGCCACTGCCCCAGTATGCTGAATATCCCAAGGAATTCCTTGTTGAAGACCTAGAGTATCTGCCCCACACCATCTATCACATCATTAGGCGAACTCTATGGCCCATCAAAGTGCATTCCTCCTCAGCAAAGCTTGAAGGTGCAATGAAGACATTGGTCTTCTATATTCTCAATGGCAAAAGCTTCAATACTCAGGATTTCTTCATCCACCAATTTGCTGCATCTGGGTCTGACATCTTTGGTCTGAAATTCTATGCTCCTTGGATTATGCGTCTGATCAAGCTTCACTCTGCTATTGACTATCAGCACTCTGCTCGTAACCATCTCATATTTCTACTAGAGGTTGATATGTCCATTGAAGCCATTTACCCAGAGCTTGCCAAGGAAGCACTATATCTTCATAATGCAGATCGTCAGAGCTTTTCCCAGCATGTTGAAGGTGTTCAGGTTGATTCTCGTGTTTATCCTCTGGCCGGCAACACTCGCCGTGCATGCACTGAAGCCACAGAAAGCATTATTGCTCCAAGGACGCGGAAGCGATCTCGTGTGCTCAATGACCGAGAGCTTCTCATGGCCTTGCATCAGAAACATGACAAGCATCATTACTGGATGAAGCGTCAAATGCAAAGCCTCTTGGTGGATGTCAATCGCATTCGCAATCTTGCCACCAAGAATGCCTTTGTCACCCATGAAACCTGTCGGAGGTCCTGGAAGAGTCTGACATTACTAAGTGCTGAAGCTGATCTTCAAGACGATGTCTTCACTAAGAGATTCAAGTTCGACTCCACTCCTCCCAGGAATGTTGTCTTACGTCGAACCCCGTCTCTTGAAGATTCAGAGTACTCCTCCTCCGCAGCAATTGTCAATGCCAGAGTCTTGGATGACGCAGATGATGCTACCTCACCACCTCCAACCTCGGTGTGTGTCGACAGTGCACCAAGTTCTTCTGCACCACCAAACCTCAACGACGACCCTGCTGCTTCACCTACTCCTCATGGGAATGAGTAGCGACTATGTCTTCAAACCTTTTTGGTCCTTACTGACAAAAGGGGGAGAAGCATATGTTGACAGTCTTCAAGCGGGTCCAAATGGGTGGTTGATATACTTTTTGCCTAGTACTTACAACTCTCGTTTTGATACATTTGGTTCTTTGAGTTGTAACACTTAAACTTGATGGTCGTCTGCTACTTTTTCTGCTATTCTGTGTGATGCGATGATAAATTCCGCATATGCGATGATAAATCCCGCATGAAGTCATTTCGCAGACATCCATTTTTCATTATGCATGTCATTATTCCTGTATATTTGTTCATGCATGATGTATTGTCTTCATATGGTGAAGAGGATGTCCACAAGTACAACCTGCCATGTGCATTTGCATTCCAACGCAAAACATTTATATGCACATCTTCAGGGGGAGCCTTTTTGCCATCTATGAAGACAATATCTTAATCCTTACAATTTCACATACTTTTATCCCCGTTGAAAACTTCAACCAGTTTGTCATCAATCACCAAAAAGGGGGAGATTGTAAGTGCATCTAGTGCCACCCCTAGTTGGTTTTGGAGTATTGACGACAAACCTGGTTGAGGGACTAATGTGTTTGTGAGAATTGCAGGATAACACAGGTAGTAGTCCCTCATTGATTCGGTTTTACCTACCGGAGATGACCCCTAAAAATGTGTGAAGACATTGAAGACAATGGTGGTCTGTGAAGCCATTCACGTTGAAGACTATGACACGAGAAGACGTTGAGTGAATGTGACGCCCCCGATTCAATTGTACACTAATCATGCACGCAAAAGTGTACGATCAAGATCAGGGACTCACGGGAAGATATCACAACACAACTCTAAAACATAAATAAGTCATACAAGTATCATAATACAAGCCAGGGGCCTCGAGGGCTCGAATACAAGTGCTCGATCATAGACGAGTCAGCGGAAGCAACAATATCTGAGTACAGACATAAGTTAAACAAGTTTGCCTTAAGAAGGCTAGCACAAACTGGGATACATATCGAAAGAGGCGCAGGCCTCCTGCCTGGGATCCTCCTAAACTACTCTCGGTCGTCATCAGCGGGCTGCACGTAGTAGTAGGCACCTCCGGTGTAGTAGGGGTCGTCGTCGACGGTGGCGTCTGGCTCCTGGACTCCAGCATCTGGTTGCGACAACCAGAAAGAAAGGAAGGGGGAAAAAGGGGGGAGAAAGCAACCGTGAGTACTCATCCAAAGTACTCGCAAGCAAGGAACTACACTACATATGCATGGGTATATGTGTAAGGAGGCCATATCAGTGGACTGAACTGCAGAATGCCAGAATAAGAGGGGGATAGCTAGTCCTATCGAAGACTACGCTTCTGGCAGCCTCCGTCTTGCAGCATGTAGAAGAGAGTAGACTGAAGTCCTCCAAGTAGTATCTCCAAGTAGCATCGCATAGCATAGTACTACCCGGCGATCCTCCCCTCGTCGCCGTGTGGAAAAGCGATCACCGGGTTGTCTGTGGAACTTGGAAGGGTGTGTTTTATTAAGTATCCGGTTCTAGTTGTCATAAGGTCAAGGTACAACTCCAAGTCGTCCTGTTACCGAAGATCACGGCTATTCAAATAGATTAACTTCCCTGCAGGGGTGCACCACATAACCCAACACGCTCGATCCCATTTGGCCAGACACACTTTCCTGGGTCATGCCCGGCCTCGGAAGATCAACACGGCATAGCCCCACCTAGGCACAATAGAGAGGTCAGCACGTCGGTCTAAACCTAAGCGCACAGGGGTCTGGGCCCATCGCCCTGAGCACACCTGCACGTTGCGTGGGCGGCCGGAAGCAGACCTAGCCTAGTGGCGTTCCAGTCCAATCCGGCGCGCCCGCTCAGTCGCTGACGTCAGGAAGTGCTTCGGCTGATACCACGACGCCGGGATACCCATAACTACTCCCGCGTAGATGGTTAGTGCGTATAGACCAAATGGCCAGACTCAGATCAAATACCAAGATCTCGTTAAGCGTGTTATTATGAAGCAACCGCGAACGCCGACCAGGGCCAAGGCCACCTCTCGCCTAGGTGGTCTCAACCTGCCTTGTCGCTCCGCCACAAAGTAACAGTCAGGGGCCGTCGGGAACCCAGGCCCACCTCTACCGGGATGGAGCCACCTGTCCTTCCAGCCCCCACATCGGAGTCACTTGCGGGTACTCAACGAGCTGACCCGACTTTAGTCACCATCTGTATAGTATGTATGTATGTATAGTATATACCCGTGATCACCTCCCGAGTGATCACGGCCCAATAGTATAGCAAGGTAGACTGACAAGGATGTAGGGCCAAAGATGATAAACTAGCATCCTATACTAAGTATTTAGGATTGCAGGTAAGGTATCAACAGATGTAGCAACAATGTCAGGCTATGCATCAGAATAGGATTAACGGAAAGCAGTAACATGCTACACTACTCTAATGCAAGCAGTATAGAGAAGAATAGGCGATATCTGGTGATCAAGGGGGGGGGGCTTGCCTGGTTGCTCAGACAAGAAGGGGTCGTCGGTGACGTAGTCGACCACAGGGGCATCAGCATCGTCACAGGGTCTACCGGAGAGAAGAGGGGGGGAAACAGTAAATACATAGCAAGCAAGTGCATAACAGGACAACAAGCAGAGCTAGACGTGTTCTAACGCGGTATAAGGTGATACCGGTGAGGGGGGAAAACATCCGGGAAAGTATCCCCGGTGTTCCTTGTTTTCGGACAGGTGAACCGGAGGGGGAAAGTTGCGTGTTCGATATGCTAGGGGTGTGTGGCGGACAAACAGGTTGCATATCCGGAATCGTCTCATCATTCTGAGCAACTTCCATGTAGAAAGTATTTCCATCCGAGCTACAGTTTATTTTATATGATTTTCTAAAGTTTTAAAACATTTTTAGAATTTATTTAATTAATTTAATTCAACCTTATCCAGAATAGTGCATGATGACGTCATCATGACGTCAGCATGACGTCAGCAGTCAACAGAGGTGTTGACTGGTCAAACTGACGTGTGGGTCCAGTGGGACCCACCTGTCATACTCTGTTTAGGTTAATTAGGATTTAACTAAACTAATTACGATTCAATTAAACTAACTAGTTAATAGACTAATTAAACATGGTTAATTAACTTAATTAATTCACTAATTAATTAATTAATTAATTTATTAAAATTGTTTTTAATTCTCTTTTTTTGTTAATGTTCTAGGGCCGGGCCCACTGGTCATAGGCACAGGGCCTTAACGGGCATACAGGCAGGCGGGTGCGGGCGAAGCCGCAGCCCTGCCCGGTAACGAGGCAAGGCCGGAATGGGGCCGGAGCGGGCGTGTGGGCGTCGGCGCCCGACGCGGCCAGTGGGGAAGGAAGGGGGCCGACGCGACTGGTGGTCAGGGGGCGCGGACCAGCGAGGTTGCATCGCCGGTGAGGCGAGGCCGCGCACGCGCGGTTGAGCGGCGTGTAGGCGCGATGTACGGGCACGGGCGGGACAAGGCCGCGGTGAGCGTGACGAGCGCGAGCGCTCGTGGGCGTGGGTGGAGGCAAGGACGCCGAGTAGGGCCACGACGAGTGCGACGCGTTCAGTACGGGGGGAGAGGGAGCACGGCGCGGTGCTCACGTTCGATGCAGGGAAGGGGCAGCGTGGCTCGATGGCGTCCGGCGAGGAAGAGGATGGGGACGAGCGACGGTGGGGAGGCAGTCCGGCGGGGAGGTCCAGCGAAGGCGCTCCGGGACGGCTTCGGGCGACGGAGTCGGGGTCGAGGCGGCGATGACGGGGCGGCGCCGGGAGGAAGCAGAGGCGCCAGGAGGCCGGTCGGGGAGGAGGGTTGAGGAGGCGGTGTGGGGAGGCGACGAGGAGGCACCAGCGGAGACGGGCGGCGCCGGCCGGCGACGGGGCGTAGGGATGAGGTGGCGGTGTCGGGGCGCCGTTTCCCCCGATCCAGATCGGGGGTGAGCGAGGGAGACGCGCGGGGGTGGGACGAGTGGGGGAGTGGGGGTGCGCTAGGGTTTGGGTTCGGTCGCCCAGGGGAGTTAAGGGAGTGGGGTGGGCCGGCTAGGTTAGAGGGCTGGCCGGCTGGGCCGTTTGGCCTAGTTGGCCAAGGGGGTCTTTCTTCAATTTTACTTTTCTGCTAATTTCCTTTTTATTTATTTCTTTTCTGCTCTCACTTATCTCTTCAACTTATTTAGTTTTAATAATTACTGCAATAGATCCTAAATTGGTAGTTCTAATTATACCATAACCACAATAAATAGGGAACTTTAAATAAAATAGTTTTCATTTGTTTTAATATTTTCAAAGCATTTAAATAATTGTTTTTGCTACTGTTTAAATCATTTTAGTGTATTCTAACATTTTATAAAAGTGTGATTTCTCCACCATAAATACCTATGCATTATTTGGCACAACCCAAACAATTTAGTTTTAATATTTGAAAACTTTTATTGTTTCTCAAAAATTCGAATTTGATTTCTAAACGTTTTAATCTAACGCGAGGTTAGTAGCAGTAATCGAGGTGACGTGGAATCATTAGCAGAGGTTTACTGTAGCTTGATTATCCGGGCATCACAATTCTCCTCCACTACAAGAAATCTTGTCCCGAGATTTAAGCGGTGGAGTAAGGGGGGGAGGTGCTGGTAGCGGAAAAAAAAACTTAACGAGTCTTCTCGGCCTTGGATGCCCTTTTGAAGAGGTTGATCCCTTTCGTTGATGTCTTCATTTCTCTGCTTCAAGTCACCATGATCAAGTCGTCATCCTTTCTTCGGGATCTCCATCGCCCTACGAACGCGACCAAGGGGAAAAACTCTGGAAGAACGCATCTCCACAAAGTTGGGCATCTGACGGTGAACTCAATGGGAAATACACAAGGTACCCCACGAGTTATATTTCAGTGTATTCATTGAGTGCAATATACGATGGTACCAAAGTTTCAAACGGGTAGGCAATCATATGATGACTAGACAGAAGCTGGAATGGGGGTTTGAACAACGAGAATAACATGGTGTTTGATTCCAGGATGAATAATGGTATAGATTTTAGCTTGTGAATCACATACGAAGCCAGGTGCAAAGGATACATTAGAATCCGGGTTGTGAAGAAGAGTCAGGTTTCGATCCAAAGGATCTGTGGGTTATGGGCCCACCATGTGGGTTGAAAGTAGGAAAGGTGGTGACATCTTGCACAACCGCGACAGGGAGGCACGCCAGTGAATAGCTTATCAGCTATGCCGACAACAACGTCGGTACCAAGACGGGGAACGAAGAAAGCAATTTTCCTGCTTGTTGAACGAGGCGAATCAATTGGCAAAGTTATCACCCATCGGTGTTTACCGAAATGTCATCAACAATAGTAACAGGATCTTACAGACAGAATGGTACAATAAGGTGCTTACCTAAGCAGGGAATTTTCTCTGCTCAGTTAAGTCAGATTCAGTAAAGGTTAAACAAAAGAATGGAAAGGAAAACGCGATTATCAGATTAAACAAAGCAATGGAAAGGAAAATTGTGATTACACACAATTATTAGGAGTATATCCTTCCCAAGGGCAATTAGAGCATGATATCCATAAGAGGATAGAAAGTAGAAAACCACTGAGGTAAACGGAGAGGAATTTTATGACGTTACCCATACAACGGTGTTTGGATAATTGATAAAGAGAATTTAGCATTGTGCTTCAAATGTTCTTGTTGATGAACGGAGTACCACAGACATGCTTCAAGATAGCATTGACATGGTCTTCAAGCAAAGGTCGAACTTTGGATACTCAAAGGATTCATCAGGAATAACTTATAGAATAAGTCTTACAATTTCCTCATGGTGGTTAACCTTGCTAAAAAGGAAACTATAACGGCAGGTCCTCCGGCCAGGTGTGCTAGGCATGACATCACCTTACCAGGTCATATAAAGACCAATATTATAACTCTTGGAAATATGTTCCAACCATCATATCTGACCGAGTTTCAGATCTGGTTGGGGTCATGATACCTCAGACTCAGGATGCCTGAGAAGGAAGGGGTGCAACACAATTTGGCGAGACGACATTGTAAGATTCTCGGGAAATGTACTATGGAAGCGAGTTCCAAAGCAGGAGTTCATCCTTAAATCAAGGGGAGGGTGAGGAGGTGGCTGATGGGCTCAGCGACAATTCATTGAGATTTACAAAAAGGTGGATTTCCACAATTATGTGAACAAGGAGATAACATTTGTCAGATCAAATGATATAATGATGTATGCTCGAGGAAAACATACACAATTTTAACAATGATAGAAGGGGGCACCCCGAAATCTGGACTAGGTAGCATGATCAATGTTTGAATGATGATTCAATAAGCAATAGACTTAGAGTGAAACTATCGACCATTAACTTCAAAGCAATAGGGTTGCTAGAAGTACATAATCCAAGCAGCCAGGTTCACGTGTTGGTATCCCGGTTAAAATCAACACAGGGACCCAGGAATGAGCGGAGATGGCAAGAAGTATTACTTGTACCAAGAATGCATAAGAGGTGGTGAAATTCTCATGACATTATTGACACAAAAGATGGTAATACTCCAAGGTAAAGAAGATCAATTGCTGGATATCATGGATGTCAAGGTATAACACGAAACACTAACAAGATTGTGTTGAACAGAAGGCAATAAAGTGGTCGAGATAACACAAATCATCGAGGGCAAGGATGGTATTTCTCTTCATGAATTCAATCAATATCCTGGAAGAGCTCAAAATGTTGATGATGATCATGACACATTTGTAGAGAGGTTTCATGAAGATATAATCGCTCGGCGATGACATCAAGTCAAATGAGTGGTGAAGCGAAAGGTTATTGGAACCAAGGGTACGACACAAACTTGGAATCAATTTTGTTGTTCAAGGAGAATTGATAGGACGAGGAAGCTCGACGTAAGCTTAGCTCATCATCGAAAGTTGGGCTCCGAGATTAAGGACCAGGTAGCCCAGTTAGAATCATCACGACAATGATATAGTCAAACAGGCTAGGAATGGCGTGATCGGGTACAAACTCGTACTTATAGAAGCTTACTGAAGAGTTGTTGAACCGTAGTGCGGACTCGGTTCAGTTATTGGTGTCTTTGTGTGTTTAAAAACTCAGAGCCCGTGAAAAATTGGAATCAGTGGGAATGTAGCACTTGATGAAGAACTCATAAGAAGTTACGCAGTTCCATGATAATCTCGAGATACCAGGGGGGTAATACTCGATGACAGATCAAAGTAGAGGTTGGACTGGGGTATTGCTCTACAGAAGACAAGTGCTTAAACTTGCACGAGAAATGGTATTTAAAAGAGAACATGGTCGGAACCACGATTGCAAAAGGCCAGATCCCAGATATAAGATGAACTTATACCAAAGGGATAATTAATTTAAGAGAAGCTTTAATGATAAGATCTACATCGTGTCCATGGGCATGAACACAAAGTTCAAGGTCGACTCCCACTTCCATAATGCATAACCTTCCATTCACTTCTCGTTCTCAAAGAAGTTGTATGGTAGAAAATTATCTGCTAAACACTAGAAGGGTTGACTTGTCAAAACCTTCCGGTTCATACGGTTTTTTTAAGGAAGGTATAGGTTCAACCCATAGGGGCTTCTTAGAAACATATACCACAAGTTTCAAGAGTAAATATCACAAGCTCGAAAGTAGAGCAAGGTTGAGAAAGTAGATGATACAATTTACCAAAGGCATTATGTATCCAAGGGAAGGCTCACAAGGTTATTGATGAAGGACAATGTTGGATAAAATCCATTAAAGGATCTGTCGGTCCATAACAGAGCTGATGTGAGCATCAGCACACAATCAGAGGAAGTAACAATGCAAGGGCATTGGATTATAGAAACAACTGACTAATCCAGAGCTCAAATGCAAAGGAATTATGATTTCCAAATTAAGGGAACAAAAGCAATGTTCTGATTAGGGGTGGATAAGTTGAATAGCCTTAGGGGTACTATCGACGGCATTTGGATTGGTTGAGAACCAGCTCATGTTTAAAATGACGTCTGAGCCGGAAAGATAATTTAAAAGGATCAACTGATGATTGCGTGCATTCGCACTCATGTTGAATCAAAAGGATCAAAATGACGATGCCTAAGGATACTAACGAATATTGCCAGACATATGGAAGGCATCCATCATGCAAGTAGACAAGTATGACAGAGCAATAAGCTACTAAGGATTTTTTGGAGGATCGAATAGTATTTCGAAGACCATTGTGAAACACATGAACAACTGGGGGATGAGCGGATACTCGGTAAGTGCGAGAATTATCCATAGGGGTATTCAGGTGACAAAGAATAGCAAGGCGGTAAGCTCGAAGGATTATCGAAACAACGACGAGTGTTTCGAGGTATCTGGTAATAACAAGACCAACTGGGATGAATGTAAGAATAACAACTGCAAGTAGTTATCCATAAGGGTTGATGGTGGAAGGGAATTGCAAATGCGATGAACATAAGTTCTCGGGTTAACAGCGGAGAGTATCTTCGAGGTCTTCACGTGCCGCAGACGATCATCATTAATAAGGGCTCTCCGGGTGAAAGTGAAACGAGATCCTAATGTTAGATTTAGCAAAATCATTTAACCCGAATAGAAGAGAGATCAGAGTCCCAGAGTATAGGTCGAGGAATAAAAGATCCTAATACCACCCAATGGCGACGTGGGCCCGTAAGGCACACAGCCAAGTTAGTAAAAGTTTTGCAATGACTAGACTCAACTTCGGCCAAGGAGTTGGAAAGGGGGATTCCTACAGGCAGTCGGCTCTGATACCAACTTGTGACGCCCCCGATTCAATCGTACACTAATCATGCACGCAAACGTGTACGATCAAGATCAGGGACTCACGAGAAGATATCACAACACAACTCTAAAACATAAATAAGTCATACAAGCATCATAATACAAGCCAGGGGCCTCGAGGGCTCGAATACAAGTGCTCGATCATAGACGAGTCAGCGGAAGCAACAATATCTGAGTACAGACATAAGTAAACAAGTTGCCCTAGATGGCTACACAAACTGGGATACAGATCGAAAGAGGCGCAGGCCTCCTGCCTGGGATCCTCCTAACTACTCCTGGTCGTCGTCAACGGGCTGCACGTAGTAGTAGGCACCTCCAGTGTAGTAGGAGTCATCGTCGAACGGTGGCGTCTGGCTCCTGGGCTCCGGCATCTGGTTGCGACAACCAGGTAGAAAGGAAAGGGGGAAAAGGGGGGAGAAAAGCAACCGTGAGTACTCATCCAAAGTACTCGCAAGCAAGGAGCTACACTACATATGCATGGGTATATGTGTAAAGGGCCATATCAGTGGACTGAACTGCAGAATGCCAGAATAAGAGGGGGATAGCTAGTCCTATCGAAGACTACGCTTCTGGCAGCCTCCGCCTTGCAGCATGTAGAAGAGAGTAGACTGAAGTCCTCCAAGTAGCATCGTATAGCATAATCCTACCCGGCGATCCTCTCCTCGTCGCCCTGTTAGAGAGCGATCACCGGGTTGTATCTGGCACTTGGAAGGGTGTGTTTTATTAAGTATCCGGTTCTAGTTGTCATAAGGTCAAGGTACAACTCCAAGTCGTCCTGTTACCGAAGATCACGGCTATTCGAATAGATTAACTTCCCTGCAGGGGTGCACCACATAACCCAACACGCTCGATCCATTTGGCCGGACACACTTTCCTGGGTCATGCCCGGCCTCGGAAGATCAACACGTCGCAGCCCCACCTAGGCACTAACAGAGAGGTCAGCACGCCGGTCTAACTCCTATGCGCCAGGGGTCTGGGCCCATCGCCCATTGCACACCTGCACGTTGCGTGGGCGGCCGAAGCAGACCTAGCCCCCTAATACAGAGCAGCTTCCAGTCCAATCCGGCGCGCGCCGCTCAGTCGCTGACGTCTAGAAGGCTTCGGCTGATACCACGACGTCGGAGTACCCATAACTTTCCCACGTAGTTGGTTAGTGCGTATAGGCCAATGGCCAGACTCAGATCAAATACCAAGATCTCGTTAAGCGTGTTATTATGAAGCAACCGCGAACGCCGACCAGGGCCAGGCCCACCTCTCGCCTAGGTGGTCTCAACCTGCCCTGTCGCTCCGCCACAAGTAACAGTCGGGGGCCGTCGGGAACCCAGGCCCACCTCTACCGGGATGGAGCCACCTGTCCTTTCAGCCCCCTCATCCGAATCACTTGCGGGTACTCAACGAGCTGACCCGACTTTAGTCACCATCTGTAGTATGTATGTATGTATAGTATATACCCGTGATCACCTCCCGAGTGATCACGGCCCAATAGTATAGCAAGGCAGACTGACAAGATGTAGGGCCAATGATGATAAACTAGCATCCTATACTAAGTATTTAGGATTGCAGGTAAGGTATCAACAGATGTAGCAACAATGTCAGGCTATGCATCAGAATAGGATTAACGGAAAGCAGTAACATGCTACACTACTCTAATGCAAGCAGTATAGGGGAGATTAGGCGATATCTGGTGATCAAGGGGGGGGCTTGCCTGGTTGCTCTGGCAAGAAGGAGGGGTCGTCAACTCCGTAGTCGAACTGGGCAGTAGTAGCGTCGGTCTCGTAGTCTACCAGAGAGAAGAGGGGGAAGAAACAGTAAATACAATGCAAAACATAAGCATGACGATGCATGACATGACAATGAGCAGTGTTAGGTGTGCCCTAACGCGGTAGTAGGTGATACCGGCGAAAGGGGGAAACATCCAGGAAAGTATCCCGGTGTTTCGCGTTTTCGGACAGGTGAACCAGAGGGGGAAAGTTGTAGGTTCACTATGCTAGGGACACGTGGCGGACGAACGGGCTGCGTATCTGGATTCGTCTCGTCGTTCTGAGCAACTTTCATGTAGAAAGTATTTTCATCCGAGTTACGGATTATTTTATATTAATTTTCAAAGTTTTAAATCATTTTAGAATTAGCAGAATGAATTTAATTCAAAATAAATGTGAATTGCTAGGTGACCCCTGGTACAAGTGCATGATGACGTCAGCATGATGTCAGCAGTCAACAGAGGTGTTGACTGGTCAAACTGACGTGTGGGTCCAGTGGGACCCACCTGTCATACTCTGTTTAGGTTAATTAGGATTTAACTAAACTAATTACGGTTAAATTAAACTAACTAGTTAATAGACTAATTAAACATGGTTAATTAACTTAATTAATTCACTAATTAATTAATTAATTAATTTATTAAAATTGTTTTTAATTCTCTCTCTTTTTTTGTTAACGTTCTAGGGTCAGGCCCACTGGTCATAGGCACAGGGCCTTAACGGGCATACAGGCAGGCGGGTGCGGGCGAAGCCGCAACCCTGCCCGGTAACGAGGCAAGGCCGGAATGGGGCCGGAGCGGGCGCGTGGGCGCCGGCGCCCGACGCGGACAGTGGGGAAGGAAGGGGGCCGGCGCGACTGGTGGTCAGGGGGCGCGGACCAGCGAGGCTGCATCGTCGGTGAGGCCAGGCCGCGCACGCGCGGTTGAGCGGCGTGTAGGCATGATGTACGGGCGCGGGCAGGACAAGGCCGCGGTGAGCGCGACGAGCGCGAGCGCTCGTGGGCGTGGGTGGAGGCAAGGACGCCGAGTAGGGCCACGATGAGCGCGACGCGTTCAGTACAGGGGGAGGGGGAGCACGAGGCGGTGCTCACGTTCGATGCAGGGAAGGGGCTGCGTGGCTCGATGGCGTCCGGCGAGGAGGAGGATGGGGACGAGCGACGGTGGGGAGGCAGTCCGGCGGGGAGGTCCAGCGAAGGCACTCCGGACGGCTTCAGGCGACGGAGTCGGGGTCGAGGCGGCGATGACGGGGCGGCGCCGGGAGGAAGCAGAGGCGCCAGGAGGCCGGTCGGGGAGGAGGGTTGAGGAGGCGGTGTGGGGAGGCGACGAGGAGGTGCCAGCGGAGACGGGCGGTGCCGGCCGGCGACGGGGCATAGGGATGAGGTGGCAGTGTCGGGGCGCCGTTTCCCCTGATCCAGATCGGGGGGGGCGAGGGAGACGCGCGGGGGTGGGACGAGTGGGGAGTGGGGGTGCCCTAGGGTTTGGGTTCGGTCGCCCAGGGGAGTTAAGGGAGTGGGGTGGGCCGGCTAGGTTAGAGGGCTGGCCGGCTGGGCCATTTGGCCCAGTTGGCCAAGGGGGTCTTTCTTCAATTTTACTTTTCTGTTAATTTCCTTTTTATTTATTTCTTTTCTGCTCTCACTTATCTCTTCAACTTATTTAATTTTAATAATTACTGCAATAGATCCTAAATTGGTAGTTCTAATTATACCATAACCACAATAAATAGGGAACTTTAAATAAAATAGTTTTCATTTGTTTTAATATTTTCAAAGCATTTAAATAATTGTTTTTGCTACTATTTAAATCATTTTAGTGTATTCTAACATTTTATAAAAGTGTGATTTCTCCACCGTAAATACCTATGCATTATTTGGCACAACACAAACAATTTAGTTTTAATATTTGAAAACTTTTATTGTTTCTCAAAATTTTGAATTTGATTTCTAAACGTTTTAATCTAACGCGAGGTTAGTAGCAGTAATCGAGGTGACGTGGAATCATTAGCAGAGGTTTACTGTAGCTTGGTTATCCGGGCGTCACAGTGAAGACTATGGAGCGCGAGGACTTAGTTGTTTCGTTGTTTCCTTTTCTTCTTTGTTGAGTCATAGGAACCACAGCACTGTTAAGTGGGGTCCAAGTGAACAAAGTCAGAGTGACTGAAGTGATGCTCAACCAAATCCTATGTCTTCGAGCGAAGACAATGCGAGCAAATCTTATCCGGAGTCGGATGAGTCAGCTTTACTTGTAGCCCAAGTCAAGGTGCCGCGTGTGTTTGAAATCTGACTGTTGTGACACGTGTCAGTTCCTTAGTGACCCAGGGTCATTTCGGACAAATCCAGTCGGGTTGCCCAGTGGCTATAAATAGCCCACCCCCTACACCATAAATTGGTGGCTGCTCAGAGTTAGTGCACGGCTTTTGTCGTTTGAGAGCAACCCACCGCCGAAGCTTTCAAGAGAGAATCCTTGCGAGGATAAAGCCCAAACCACCCAGAGCCCAAAGAGTGTTTGGCATCACTGAAGTCTTTCTATCCGCGTGATCTGAAGACTTGTTACACTTGAGGACTGTGAATTCTCCAGCCGGTTAGGCGTCGCGTTCTGAGCATCCAAGAGTCATTGTGGATTGCTAGTGAACAAAGTCTGTGAAGGTTCGGAAGTCTACCATGAAGACTTACCAGAGTGATTGGGCGGGGACTAGGTGTCCTTAGCTCAAGGGGAATAAGGTGAAGACGCAGTCTTCTGAGTTGAATCTCAGCCTCCCTAACTAGACGTACAGTTGTCACAGCAACTGGAACTGGTCGAACAAATCCCTGTCCTTCTGAAGCCACTGGTTCTATCTCTTACTTCTCTTTACTTACAGTTTGTCTTCGTGAAGTCATTGCCTGCTTGCATTATCTGTTTGACTTCACTGTGTGACTACCTGTTCTGATTGGCTTCATACTATCTTCCATCCTGATCTTTTCTACATAGCTGCTATTAGTTTTCGTGATTTCACTTCATTGAATACTTGACTATGGCTTGTCTAGTGTAGTCTACCTTCCGCTGCATTCGAATAGTGTTGTTTATATTGTTTGTCTTCGAAACTCCCAAGTTTTGAAGACGTTCATAAAAATCGCCTATTCACCCCCCCTCTAGTCGATAACTAGCCCTTTTAGAACCCCTCCGTGATGGTGTCTAGATTGGATCTGATGGTTCTGGAACTCGCGACAGCTGGAATTGTGTTTTGTCGACTCAGTTTTTGGATTTTCGCGGTGCGGGAGGCGGTCAAGGTGGGCACAACCCACCAGGGCGCGCCTGGCCTAGGAGGCCCCCTAGGAGGCCCCCTCTGGTACTTATTTGGCCCAACATGTGTCTTCTGGTCCATAAAAATTCTCCAAAAAGTTTCGCTGCGTTTGGACTCCGTTTGGTACTGATATTATGCAAAGTAAAAAACAAGCAAAATAAAGCAACTAGCACTAGGCACTATGTCAATAGGTTAGTCCCCAAAAATGATATGAAGTTGCTATAAAATGGTTGTAAAACATCCAAGAATGATAATATAACAACATGGAACAAGCAAAAAATTATAGATACATTGGAGACGTATCAGCAGCCGCACTCTTCGGAAGCTTGGCGAAAACGCCTGCGGAGCGCCAAACCCGTGTCAGCAAGGCTAACTTGTTGCCGCCAAAAACACTCTGCATGAAGTACCATCTGCTATTTGCCCCACTTGGCGGAGCTCCTCCCGGACAACCCGCACCTCCGTCCTAACCTCTTGAAGCTCTTTGTCCACCTTGGATAGCTTGGAGGACTACTCCTTTTGCTTTTGCTTAAGGGCCTCACACTTCGTGATGGCATCCTTGAGCTCCACCTGCACTTCAGCCACTCGAGCCTCGTGCTTCTCTCCGGCGGTCTTCGCCTTCTCAAGTTGGGCAGCCACTTTCTTCTTGGCCACCTCAGCCTCGGCCTTCTTCAGCGCCGCCTTCAGCCCTTAACCTCTGCGACGGCAGCTGCACTCACTAAACACCATATGCTCAACATACAGTCTGTAAGTGCATCTAGTGCCACCCCTAGTTGGTTTTGGAGTATTGACGACAAAGATGGTTGAGGGACTAATGTGTTTGTGAGAATTGCAGGATAACGCAGGTAGTGTCCCTCATTGATTCAGTTTACCTACCGGAGATGACCCCTAAAAATGTATGAAGACATTGACAACAATGGTGGTATGTGAAGATATTCATATTGAAGACTATGACATGAGAAGGCAATGAGTGAAGACTATGGAGCGCGAAGATTGTGTTGTTTCGCTGTTTCCTTTTCTTCTTTGTTGAGTCATAGGAACCACCGTACTGTTAAGTGGGGTCCAAGTGAACAAAGTTAGAATGACTGAAGTGATGCTCAACCCAAATCCTATGTCTTCGAGCGAAGACAATGAGAGCAAATCTTATCCAGAGCTGGATAAGTCAGCTTTGCTTGTAGCCCAAGTAAAGTTGTCGTGTGTGTTTGAAATCTGATCGTTGGAACACGTGTCAGTTCCTTAGTGACCTAGGGTCATTTCAGACATATCAGGTCGGGTTGCCTTGTGGCTATAAATAGCCCACCCCCTACACCATAAATTGGTGGCTGCTCAGAGTTAGTTTACGGCTTTTGTCGTTTGAGAGCAACCCACCTCGAAGCCTTTGAGAGAGAGAAATCCTTGCGAGGACAAAGCCCAAACACCCAGAGCCAAAGAGTGTTAGGCATCACTGAAGTCTTTCTGTCTGAGTGACCTGAAGACTTATTACACTTGAGGACTGTGTATCCTCCAGCCGGTTAGGCGTCGCGTTCTGAGCATCCAAGAGTCATTGTGGATCGCCGGTGAACGAAGTCTGTGAAGGTTCGGAAGTCTACCTTGAAGACTTACCAGAGTGATTGGGCGAGGACTGTGTGTCCTTAGCTCAAGGGGAATAAGGTGAAGACGCGGTCTTCTGAGTTGAATCTCAGCCTCCCTAACCAGATGTACAGTTGTCACAGCAACTGGAACTGGTCCAACAAATCATGTGTCTTCAACAAGTGACTGGTTCTATCCTCTACCTCCCTTTACTTGAGTTTGTCTTCGTGAAGTCATTGCCTATTTGTCGTACCTGTTTGACTTCATTGCTTGACTACTATCGTTGATTGGCTTCATACTATCTTCCATCCTGATCCTTACTACCAAGCTGCTATTAGTCTTTGTACTTTCACATTATTGCATACTTGACTATGGTTTGCTTGTTGTAGTTTATCTTCCGCTGCATATCAATTAGGTCATTTCTATTGTTTGTCTTCGAAACTTCCACGTTTTGAAGACTTTGAAAAAAATCGCCTATTCACCCCCCCTCTAGTCGATAACTAGCACTTTCAATTGGTATCAGAGCAAGGTACTCCCTTGTTCTGTGTGATTCGGTTTAACCACCTGGAGTTTAGCTATGTCGACTGCAGGGATAATCAAAGTCTCCGCTGCTTGCCCGTGTTCGATGGAACTGAATATCCCTACTGGAAGAATAAGATGCGCATGCATCTTGAAGCCATTGATGTCGACCTCTGGTATGTCGTCAAGAACGGCGTTCCCAAAACTGGTGAAGGTGTCACCCCTACTGATGTCAAGAAGTTCATTCAACTGGACTCCACTGCAAAGAACATCATCTGTGGTCATCTGACCAAAGGACAGTATGGCCGTGTGAGTGCTCTGGAAACGTCAAAGCTAGTCTGGGACTGGCTATCCAAGGTCAACGAAGGCGTCTCAACCAGAGAGACCAAAGGATCAGTGTTCTTCGCAACCTCTTCAACCGCTTCAAGAGAAACGACAATGAAAATGTCCAGCTCACGTTTGATCGCCTCACCGACATCACAAATGAGCTTCAGGCTCTCGGCGCCACTGAGATTACCAAGCATGAAATCGTCAAGACACTACTGAGATCACTTGACAGCTCCTTTGACACCCTTGCCCTCATGATACAAGAACGCCCTGACTTCAAGACACTCGATCCGTCTGATATACTTGAGAGGCTCAACACACATGAGTTCCAGCTTTCTGAGAAAAGAGATATCTATGGTCCCAACTATGGCCGAACTCGCGCTTTGAAGGCAAAAGTTGTTTCCTCATCTGAAGAAGAATCTGACTGCGGTTCTGATGATCCTGAAGACATTGGAAAGGAACTTGCTATGCTTGTGAAGAAGTTCCAGAAGTTCACCAAGAAGAAGGGCTTCAGAAAGTCTTCACGATCTAGCTCAAGAAATGATGAAGCTTCCACTCATGACAACAAGAAGAGAACATGTCACAAGTGCAAGAAACCTGGACACTATATCTCTGAGTGTCCACAGTGGGACAATGAGAAGAAGAAGAAGAAGAGCAAGGAATATGATTCTGATGACAAGAAGAAGAAGAAATCTTCAAAGTCTTCTTCCAAGTCCTCATCAAGGTCTTCATCTCATAAGAAGAGCTCATCTGGCAAGGCTCGTGCTTTTGTTGGCAAGGAAATGGATTCAGAGGAGGAGTCTGCTTCTGAGGAGGCAGAGGTGGAGTCTGAAGAAGAGTCCGACCCTGGCGTTGCAAGTCTGGCTCTAGTCACAGCCTATGTTGCCAAGTCCATCTTCAACACTGAAGACAATGACTTCAACACCAACGCTGAAGCTGATGACATGGACGATCCTACTCCCACCTACTGCTTCATGGCACGTGGTGCCAAGGGTATGACACCTCGTGCTTCAGAATGGATTATGGATAGTAGATGCACTAATCATATGAATGGTGATCGACGTCTTCTCATGGACTCAACCTTACGTCCATCAGATAAGAGTCACATCACATTTGCTGACACTGGTAAAAGCAAGGTATTGGGTCTAGGTAGAGTTGCAATCTCAAAGGATCAACACATGGATAAAGTGATGCTTGTTGAATCCCTTGGGTTCAACTTAATGTCTGTCTCAATGCTTTGTGACTTGAACATGATTGTGCTATTCGGAAAATATCGTTGCCTTGTACTAATGGAATCTGACAAGTCTCTAGTCTTTGAAGGGTATCGGAAAGATGATCTATACATGGTAGATTTCTCAGCAGGTCCACAGCTTGCCGTATGTCTTCTTGCAAAAGCTTCAGAATGCTGGCTCTGGCATCGGAGGCTGGGGCATGCTGGCATGAGGAACTTACACACACTCGTCAAGAAGAAGCATGTCATAGGCATCGAGGGTGTCAAGTTCAAGAAGGATCATTTGTGTGGTGCCTGCGAAGCTGGAAAGATGACTAGGGCAAAGCACCCCTCGAAGACAATCATGACGACATCTCAACCCTTCGAGCTGTTACACATGGACTTATTTGGCCCTACTCACTACTCTACCCTCACAACAACAGCTTGTCTCTATGGCTTCGTCATTGTTGATGACTACTCAAGATATACATGGGTGCACATAATTCTCTACAAGACTGAAGTACAAGATGTCTTCAGACGCTTCGCCAATCGAGCCATGAACAATTATGGCGTCAAGATCAAGCATATCAGAAGTGACAACGGCACTGAGTTCAAGAACACCGGGCTTGATCTTTATCTGGATACAATGGGAATCACTCATGAGTTTTCTGCTCCATACACACCTCAGCAAAATGGCATTGTAGAGCGCAAGAACAGAACCCTCATTGAGATGGCTCGAACAATGCTCGACGAGTACAAGACACCAAGAAAGTTCTGGCCTGAAGCTATTGATACAGCATGTCACATCATCAACCGTGTTTACATCCATAAGCTTCTGAACAAAACATCCTATGAGCTCCTTACTGGCAAGAAGCCAAATGTCAGCTACTTCAGAGTATTTGGTGCTAGGTGCTGGATCAAGGATCCCCATCACAAGTCAAAATTTGCACCTAAAGCTCACGAAGGCTTCATGCTCGGTTACGGAAAGGACTCGCACTCTTACAGAGTCTTCAACCTCTATCACTACAAAATCGTTGAAACTGTGGACGTGCGATTTGATGAAACCAATGGTTCACAAAGAGAGCTCCTGCCAAGTACACTAGATGAAGCTCCGCCCAGCGAATCTATCAAGCTGATGGGAACTGGTGAAATCATGCCTTCTGAAGCACAGCCTGAAGAGGAACTTATCATTTCTGCACCAAACCAACCTGAAGACAATGCTCAGACCGAAGATAATCCTCCCAATGATGACAATGATCAGCAAGAGCAAGGTCTTCGTCCAGTTCATCCTCGTGTTGCAAATGAAGTACAAATTGAGAAGATAATTGATAGCATCAATGCACCTGGTCCACTTACTCGCTCAAGAGCAACACAGTTAGCAAATTTCTGTGGGCACTTTTCGTTTGTGTCAATATCAGAACCCAAGAAAGTTGCTGAAGCCTTTATGGAACCTGAATGGATTCAAGCCATGCAAGAAGAACTTCAACAGTTCAAGCTGAATAATGTTTGGGAACTAGTCAAGCGTCCTAACCCTCGCAAGCATAACATTATTGGCACAAAATGGATATATCGAAACAAGCAAGATGAGCATGGTCAAGTCGTCAGAAACAAAGCACGTCTTGTGGCTCAAGGATATACTCAAGTTGAAGGAATTGACTTCGATGAAACATTTGCTCCTGTGGCTAGGCTTGAAGCTATTCGCATACTGCTAGCCTATGCTAACCACCACAACATCTTACTATATCAAATGGATGTGAAGAGTGCATTCCTCAACGGCAAGATTGAAGAAGAAGTGTACGTTGCTCAACCACCTGGCTTTGAAGATCCAAAACATCCTGATATGGTGTACAAGCTAAACAAAGCACTGTATGGCCTCAAACAAGCTCCTCGCGCTTGGTATGATACGATCAAAGACTTCCTGAAGAGCAAAGGCTTCAAACCTGGATCCCTCGATCCCACACTCTTCACGAAGACATATGATGGTGAACTGTTTGTGTGCCAAATATATGTGGATGACATTATCTTCGGCTGCACCAACCAGAAGTATAGTGATGAGTTTGGATACATGATGCAAGAGCAATATCAGATGTCCATGATGGGTGAGCTGAAGTTCTTCCTTGGTCTTCAAATTCGTCAGCAAAGGAATGGCATCTTCATATCTCAAGAAAAATATCTCAAAGACTGTCTGAAGAAGTTTGGAATGCAAGATTGCAAAGGTTACACGACGCCAATGCCAGCCAAACACCATCTGGGTCCCGACGACAATGGTAAAGAGTTCGATCAAAAGGTATACCGCTCCATGATTGGTTCCTTACTTTACCTATGTGCATCTAGGCCAGATATTATGCTTAGTGTTTGCATGTGTGCTCGATTCCAAGCGGCACCAAAGGAATCGCATCACTTAGCTGTGAAGCGAATTCTTCGATATTTGGCTTACACCCCAACACTCGGATTATGGTATCCAAAGGGCTCAAAATTTGATCTGGTTGGATTCTCGGATGCTGATTATGCTGGTGACAAGGTGGATCGCAAGTCTACATCAGGCACATGTCACTTTCTGGGACGATCACTTGTCTGTTGGTCTTCAAAGAAGCAAAACTGTGTATCACTCTCAACTGCTGAATCTGAATACATTGCTGCTGGATCTTGCTGCGCTCAGC
This sequence comes from Triticum aestivum, assembly GCF_018294505.1. Classification (NCBI taxonomy): domain Eukaryota; kingdom Viridiplantae; phylum Streptophyta; class Magnoliopsida; order Poales; family Poaceae; genus Triticum; species Triticum aestivum. Next base: position 278,364,633 of record NC_057798.1, read on the forward strand.
TTCTATGGATGAAGCAAACTCTCAAGGACTATGGCATCAATCTGAAACAAGTACCTCTCTTCTGCGACAACGAAAGCGCCATCAAGATTGCCAACAATCCAGTCCAGCACTCGAAGACAAAGCACATTGAAATTCGTCATCACTTTCTCAGAGATCATGTCATGAAGAAAGATATTGACATCATTCACGTCAACTCTGAAGAGCAACTGGCAGATATCTTCACAAAGCCCTTGGATGAGAAAAGGTTTTGCAAGTTACGGTGTGAGCTAAATATCTTGGAATCCTCAAATGTCCTGTAATCAGGCACACATCCTAACACTTATGCATGTTGATGACTTAGATGTGCAACACACGAAGTAAAGTATATCTTCAATCAATGAAGACTTACATTCTGAGTGTGAATACATTAACATGGAATTTGACTTCGGAGCGCCACGATAATTGTGCGCCGTGTCTGGGTCTAATACTTCCTATACGGTGGTTAACGCCACCACCAAATTTCTTGGTTTGAAGTGTTTCGCTCATGGCGTTATTATTATTGCAATGTCTTCACATTTGGTTTGTCTTCATATTTCAACTTATCTTGATGATTTGATTGCTTTCTGATATACATACTACTATTCTGTCCTCTACAGCATTCACTTATAGATATGTCTTCCTTGTTGAATCTTTTGAACTAAGTGAATGTGATCAGACCCTAATCTCTCTATGCTTTCTATCTCAAACTCTAACTGTCCAAATCATATGCATTATATTGAAACTGTCGAATGTCTTCTCTGCATCCTTGTCAGCAGAAGACACAGTGACAAACATTAAGTCTTTTTAAATGATTCATCCTTATTGTTTGAAATCCGGAGAAGCCGGAACAACCATCCGACAAACTTGGCGGGCGTGGGAACGTGGGACAACTCTGAGTATGTTGCATGCTTGCCACGTGCCCCTCAGATGTGAACAGGCAGGGGCACCTGCGTAATTGCGCTATGCCGCACACCTTCCTTATAAATACATGTCCCCTGCGGTCAAGAAAACCTTCTTCCACCTCTCCACCTCGTCAAAACCCTAGCGCCACCGCTAGCTCGCAACAACGCCGGCGACGAAGCGCTTAGCTGCCGCGACTTCTCCGACGCCGTCCTCACGCCGGTCGCGGACATCGTCCTCTCCGCCGCCGCCGTAGGTGTCCTCCGTCGCCAAGTTAGGGCACGGTGGATTGAACTGCTCGGTCTCCTATTCATCCCATCTAGCAGTTCTTCGTGTGGTAAATATAACTCTATTTTTACCATCTTTTTGATCCTCAATGATTCATCCTATTTACCAAAATTGGTTTCTGCCTATACAATGTTAGATCTATTCTGTCTGCATCTCATACTGCCTAGTATATTCACTTAAGCTTCATATCTAGTTAGATTCCTCACTTGTACTTATTCACGGATTCGTACAAATCTGGAACCAACTCTCAACATATAAGTGAATGTCTTCGCATCATGAGGTCAATGTCTTCAAACTGATTTATCTTCAAAATCTTCTGAGAATGCATATGACCTCTTCCCCTTCCCTCGCATCTCTAATGCTGTCACAGGTACATGTCCGTGGGAGAATCCCTTGGTTCTCATAGTCTGCATTCGTTTGCAGAATTCTTACAGCAACACATTAACTCTCCCGAAGCCAGTTCCTGTTTGACCAGCAAGCGAAAGCCCTTTGAAGCCTTTGAACGTATTGAAGCCATTCAGTTTGAAGTTCATGGCTGCAGAGAAATCAGTAAGGAAGGGTGGCAGACAGCGTCGAGGGGGAACATCAAAAGATTTGCCTGATGACCTCGCAGAAATTTACAAGACAGATCCTGAAGAGGATTATAATCAGCGCAAGACACGAATCCAATGGATTCGACGATATTGGGCTGAACAATGGTTCAAATACAAGTTCGTGACCCAGGAATACGCTGAGAAGAATGCTATCAAAAGTCCTTGGGGTGATATTCTCTATCGAGGCCTTCCACCCAAGAACAGAGCTGAAGCTATTGCACAGGATTTCTATCCTTGTATGGTCCGTGGACCTCAGCCTGAAAATGCCGACCCATCATCATTGCTCTGGTGTCGTGACGATAATCTCTTCAAGCGCAACTTCCAGCATGCAAAGGCATCGGCCAAGGAAAACAAGAAGTCATTGGGATTAGACTTCAACCCTGGTCCCTCTGCTCCCCGTGCTGACGGCTCACGTGATGCAGAACCCAATGTCATCGGCCCCTTTTCAAACCTTGATGGCCTCATCACTTACATCTTGGTCCAAGGTGCCAAGTGGATCATTCTGATAATGATGCTGACACTGATGAAGCCCCAGCTCCTCCTCCAAAGCCGCAGAAGCTAAAGAAGACTAAGGCTTCACATCAGCTGCTCCTCCAAAAGCTTCACGTGCGAAGCCACTGGCCACTGCACCTCCTGAAGACAGTGTGCAGTCTGAAGATCTATCACGCATCTCCAAGAAGACGGAGAAGAAAAGAAAATCGTCAAGAATATTGATCAGACATTGACTCCTGCTGCCATTCTGCGTGAAGAGCACATTGATCTGTCCAGCGATGAAGATCTTGCAGATGATGCTCTTGAGCAACTGATCAAGAGCAAGGAAGAAGCAGAGATCTTCAATAATTTGCCTCTCTTTGATGTGGCAATCATCCATAACTTCATTGATGAGTGGTTTGACACCCCAAATCTCAGCTTTGATGATCTGCAACTTCCCATTGGCCTCAGCGTCTCCTTCAATGGCGCCATTGCTTCTGAGCTAGCTATTGCTCAGCACATCGTTGAACTGAAGCACAAGATCGACTATGAGAAAGCTCAGTTCAAGAAGCATGTGGCCACGCTCAGCGTGCAAGATGTCAAAAACTTCAAGATCATGCTGCACGAGCTCAAAGAAGCCTTTCACAAGAAGCGCGAAGAAGCTCGAGGCTCTCGAGAGCGCATGAAGAATCTGGCTGACAAGTGTGTGCTAGCCTACAATGAGGCTGAGAAGTGCAAGGCTCTTGGTCGTCTTGGCATTGACCCCAGAATGGCTGCAAAGAAGAAGAAGCTATCAACTGTCCAACCTACACCTTCAAGGCAGGATGAACCTCGCATAGTCTTCCCATGCAGCATGACTGGCTTGAAGCCAAAGGCCATGTCAACCGCTTTAGAACTGAAGAAGACAAGGGTTGCAGAGGCTGAAGCCAGAAAAAGGAAAACCTCAGAAGCCTCTGATGCTGCTCCCTCCAAGAAGAAGCGCAAGACCAAGAAGAATCGGGCTGCTCCCACAGAGCCCTTAGTTGTTGAACCTATCTCAGTGGTTCGTCCTGCATCTGCACACCAAGAACTATGAATGATTGTTCATGAGCATGCTTCCACAGAGGCTCATGAAGCTGAAGACATTCCAGCAGTTGATCCCATCGCTGTTGAAGACATTGGTCACCATGACAATGTTGAAAATGGTGAAGTTCTTCCTCAGATCGAGCACAACTTGGTATCATCGCCTGTTCTCACGAACAGCGAAATCATCAGCATTGGTCGTCCTCTGACGCCAATTGCTCAGGATGCATCATGGGCTGATCACCCACAACCACAAGACTCCCCAAGTACTCCCCAACAACAACAGGTTACACCACCTGTGCAAGAAGAAGAGGATGAGGCCCAGCCAACTCCATCTCCAAAGGCGTCGCCTGTCTTACAAAGGCTTTGCAAACGACCAAGGCCTCAAGTCCCTCTTCCAAGTGTTCCAAAAGGAGAAGTGCACCACCAATCTTTTGCACGTCAAGTGTTTCCAGAAGCCACTCCAACTGTGAATATCTCTGTGTCTGAAGCCAAAGCTGCTGAAGACAATTCGGCTGCATCAGCCGATGACAAACATGAAGAAAAATGTGTCCCTACTCCCCCATTACTAAAGTGGAGGTTGAAAATCTTGAGGCTGCCACTACCAACACAAATGAAGCCAATGACGTAGTCATGACTGAAGCAAGTGTGGAGCCTGCACCAATCACTATGCCAAAAGCCAATGCTGCAACTGATCCTTAAGCTTCTGTTGTGCAGCCTGAAGCCACTGTTGTTGCCACTGCTCCTGTTCCGCCACCAAGGGCCCATACTATTGAGCAAGCATACAACCATGGCCAGCTAATCACTGTCAGATGGCCCGTTCTGGTCCCTCCGCCCCATGTCTCTGGTCCTCAGTTTGATTATCATATTGAGCATAGGCCTCAGGTCCAGAAACCAAAGCCAAGACTGCCAAGGTTTCCAGGTACTGCCACCTCTATAGGGTCCTTCAATGCAAATGGCTTCAAAAGCCACACACCTTCTTTGACAGCGCAAAGAACCCCTACTCAAGGCCAAGAATATCATCTGATCATTTCTGGAGTCATCAGCAACGAAGCTATTACTCCTGCGTTCTGTATGATCAAGGGCGCATTTTCCCTCATATGTGCCTCGACACTGAAGCCATTGCTGGACTGCCATGCTTAGAAGAAGCACTTGACTGCTTTCGTGATGCAGGTCTGCTCAGCTTTGTGACAGACAAAGAACATTGGAATGAGCAACTTTTGCTTCAATTCTATGCTACCCTCCACATTCACGGCTACAACAGGGATACAAAGACATGGGTTCTCGAGTGGATGACAGGAAATGTTCATCATGAAGCCAAAGCTCTTGACATCATTGAGCTTACAGGGTTATCCACTCCCGGAGAGCTGTACGAACCTGATTGTCAACTCCACCGCAATGCACTAGAGAGCATCTTCCATAAGCCAGAGCCCAACATGAGCCAGATGTTGAGCATGATGAAGCCTTGCCACATGACGCTGAATACCCAAAGGAGTTCTTTGTTGATGACCTTGAGTATCTGCCTCGCACAATATATCACATCATCAGGCGGACTCTATGGCCTATCAAAGGGCATTCATCAGCTGCAAAACTTGAAGGAGCCATGAAGACATTGGTCTTTTACATCCTCAATGGCATCATCTTCAATGCACAAGAATTTTTCCTCCCGCAACTAGCTGCATCTGGATCTGACCTTTTTGGCCTGAAATTCTATGCTCCATGGGTCATGCGCCTCATCAAGCTACACTCTGCTATCAACTATCAGCCCTCTGCTCGCAATCATATGATCTTTCTACCAGAGGTTGATATGTCAGTTGAAGCCATATACCCTGAGCCTGCCAAGAAGCCTCTTTGTCTTCAAAATGCTGAACACCAAAGCTTCACTCAGCCCATGGAAGGATTCCAAGCAGCGACTCGTGTCTATCCAATGGCTGGGAACACTCGTCTGCCTCATCGTGCACCAACTGAAGCTACTAAGAGCACAATTGCCCAAAGGCCTAAGAAGCGCTCTCGCGTCCTAAATGACCGAGAACTTCTTGTGGCACTGCATCAGAAACAAGACAAGCATCACTTTTGGCTCAAGCGACAGATGCAAAGCCTCTTGGTGGACATCAATCGCATTCGAAATCTTTCCACCAAGAATGCCTTTGTCACTCACGAGACCTGTCGGCGATCATGGAAGAGTTTGACGCTGCTCAGTGCTGAAGCAGATCTTCAAGACGATGGCTTCACTGGAAGATTCAAGTTTGACTCCACTCCTCCACGGAATGATGTCCTACGTCGAACTCCATCCCTTGAAGACTCTGACTATTCTTCCTCCGCGGCAACTGTGAATGCCAAAGTGATCGATGATGAAGACGATGCTACTTCACCGCCCCCTACTTCTGCACGCATCGACACTGCACCAAGTTCGTCTGTGCTGCCAACCAACAACGACAACCCTGCTGCTTCACCTACTCCTCATGAGGACGAGTAGATGCTCTATGTCTTCAAACCTTTTTGGTCATTACTGACAAAAGGGGGAGAAGCATATGAGTTTCATAGTCTTCAAGCGGGTTCGTATGGGCGGTTGCTTTATATTTTGCCTAGTGTTTACAACTCTTGCTTTTGATACATTCTGTTCTTTGAGTTGTAACACTTAAACTCGATGGTCGTCTGCTACTTATTTGCTTTTCCATGTGCGATGATAACTTCCGCACTTAGATCATTCTGCAGACGTCCATTTTTCATTATGCATGTCATTCACTTAGTTACATCATCTCATGCATGATGAATTATCTTCATAAGTTCAAGAGGATCTCCACAAGTACAACCTGCCATGTGCATTTGCATTCCAAAGCAAATTACTTATATGCACATCTTCAGGGGGAGCCTTAGCCACTTAATCCTATCCTTTACAATTTCACATACTTTATCCCCGTTGAAAACTTCAACCAGTTTGTCATCAATCACCAAAAAGGGGGAGATTGTAAGTGCATCTAGTGCCACCCCTAGTTGGTTTTGGAGTATTGACGACAAAGTTGCAGGATAACGCAGGTAGTGTCCCTCATTGATTCAGTTTACCTACCGGAGATGACCCCTAAAAATGTATGAAGACATTGACGACAATGGTGGTATGTGAAGATATTCATATTGAAGACTATGACATGAGAAGACAATGAGTGAAGACTATGGAGTGCGAAGACTGTGTTGTTTCGCTGTTTCCTTTTCTTCTTTGTTGAGTCATAGGAACCACCGTACTGTTAAGTGGGGTCCAAGTGAACAAAGTCAGAATGACTGAAGTGATGCTCAACCCAAATCCTATGTCTTCGAGTGAAGACAATGAGAGCAAATCTTATCCAGAGCTGGATAAGTCAGCTTTGCTTGTAGCCCAAGTAAAGTTGCCGTGTGTGTTTGAAATCTGACCGTTGGAACACGTGTCAGTTCCTTAGTGACCCAGGGTCATTTCAGACATATCAGGTCGGGTTGCCTTGTGGCTATAAATAGCCCACCCCCTACACCATAAATTGGTGGCTGCTCAGAGTTAGTTTACGGCTTTTATCGTTAGAGAGCAACCCACCTCGAAGCCTTTGAGAGAGAGAAATCCTTGCGAGGACAAAGCCCAAACACCCAGAGCCAAAGAGTGTTAGGCATCACTGAAGTCTTTCTGTCTGAGTGACCTGAAGACTTATTACACTTGAGGACTGTGTATCCTCGAGCCGGTTAGGCGTCGCGTTCTGAGCATCCAAGAGTCATTGTGGATCGCCGGTGAACAAAGTCTGTGAAGGTTCGGAAGTCTACCTTGAAGACTTACCAGAGTGATTGGGCGAGGACTGTGTGTCCTTAGCTCAAGGGGAATAAGGTGAAGACGCGGTCTTCTGAGTTAAATCTCAGCCTCCCTAACCAGATGTACAGTTGTCACAGCAACTGGAACTGGTCCAACAGATCCTGTGTCTTCAACAAGTGACTGGTTCTATCCTCTAACCCCCTTTACCTTAAGTTTGTCTTCGTGAAGTCATTGCCTATTTGTCATACCTGTTTGACTTCATTGCTTGACTACTATCGTTGATTGGCTTCATACTATCTTCCATCCTGATCCTTACTACCAAGCTACCATTAGTCTTTGTACTTTCACGTTATTGCATACTTGACTATGGTTTGCTTGTTGTAGTTTATCTTCCGCTGCATATTAATTAGGTCATTTCTATTGCTTGTCTTCGAAACTTCCACGTTTTGAAGACTTTGATAAAAGTCGCCTATTCACCCCCCTCTAGTCGATAACTAGCACTTTCACAGTCCAGACTGGAAGTATCCTACAGTGTTAACTATGTACTTCAACAAGAACTTACCGTGTGCCTCATCAAGCCGCTTGTTGACTAGGTCAAGCTCTTCATCGAAGCGTTTAAGCTTCCGATCCATCTCCTCTGGGGCAGCAGCATTAGCAGCCGCGGCTAAGGATGATGCCTGCGATATCAAATCAATCACGACACTTTAAAAGTTGGCCTACGGATATTTGACCCTTTGCAAGGTTTTTTGCAAACCTCACAGAGTTTCAGGGGCTGTTATATATATACAACCTGCTCAAACTTTCACTAAAAAAGTAAAGACCGTTTTTTCAGGAAAAGTACATTACTTGACTCACCTCAAAGCCTATTAGGGCCCTTGATGGCGTCATTCGGTCTGGTTTGGATGGACCGAATACCCCTTAGAACCGCACCCATGAGGGCGCGGTGCCCGTCGATGATGACGGAGTTCTTTACCAGCTCCTCCAGCACGTCCGGCCAGCCCGTCACCGCCTGGTTGTTGGTGTCCGGCGCGGCTCGCGGGACCTCAACCCCCTCCCCATCGGAAGGCGGAACCGACACGTGTGAAGGCATTGGGGGCTTAGGTGCGGCCGGCTGGGAGGGTCCGAACGGCCCGGATTCTCCTCCTGCATTAGCCAGGAGGGACGCACCCTCCTGGTCTTCGGTGACCGAGGCGTCAGCCTCGGCCATGGTGGCATCGCCCTCCTCCCCCGTGTTCGGATGCGGAGGGGTCCTCGGGACATCACTTCCCCGACTTCTTTGGGGATCAAGGGAGGTGTAGAGCACGACGCGGATCCGCTGCCCGCCAATTCGGCGGGCGGAGACGTCCCCTCCGAGGACTGCTCGGCGGGGTGGTTGCGCAGAGGGCTGTGACATCATACAATCATCTTCCATGAGTAAGGGACTGTTGAAAATAAAGCAACTAAAAACTCCAAAATCGTACCTGGCAGCAGGGGGCTTGACCCTAGGTTCCCTATCCGGAACCTTCTCGAACACCATAGACTCCTCTTCAGAGTCCGAACTATCAAACAGGATCAGCTCGGGCCTGCACTACCTCTTCTCAGCCTGAGGAGGCTGCTCCTCCTCAACATCCCCGGACGTCACCCTCTTCTTGGAGTAGGAGGAGGCGCTCTCCTCCTCGTCCTCCTCCTCATCCCCATCTTGGGCAGACGGGGCGGTAGTGTCTCCGGACTTGTTGTCCGGACGACCTCTTCGGCGGAGGCCCTCTCTGGTCTCTGGTAAATCCTTCTTCTTCTTCCCCTTCTTTTCTCGCGCCTTGTAAGGCGTCGCGACCAGCAACCCTTCCAGTTGAGCCGATCGAGGCCCTTCGGGTAGAGGAGTCGGGCTACTGATCTTCTCGGACTTTTTGAGCCAACCCTAAAAAAAGCAAGCAGATGTTTAGACCGGATTTTGTGCAGTACGCCCTCCCGAATATGGACTAGGGAAGGGGTCAATGACCTTCTTCGGTTGGCTTGCGGCGTCGAGGCCGATGTCTTCATTCTCAGCCAGCCAGTCCTCCTGAGACTTGAGCAGACCCCACACTTTGTCGTGGGTTGTCCCGTAGAGGTACTGCACGGTGGCCGGGTCATAAGACTTGTAAGCCCACATGGGGCTGGCCCTTTGCTGGCAAGGAAGGAGTTGGCGTCTGAGCATTATCTGGACCATGTTGGTCAGCTTGGCGCCGGTCTCCATCACGCTAACGACGTGCTTCTGCAGCATCTTCACCTCACCAGCGGACCCCCAGTTAGGGCCCTTTCGGGTCCACAAGGTCAATCTCGTTGGGGGGCCGAATCTGAATTCGGGAGCAGCCGCCCAGGCCGCATCCCTTGGTTCTATGATATAGAACCACTCCTTTTGCCATAGCTTGATAGTGTCAATAAACCGACCCTCCGGCCATTGGACTCGGGTCAACTTACTGATCATGGCTCGGCCGCAGTCCGCCTGGGCGCTGCTAACCACCTTAGGCTTGACGTTGAACACCTTCAGCCACAGGCCGAAGTGCGGCTAAACCCGCAGCAGGGCCTCAAAGACGATGATGAAGGCCGAAATATGGAGGAGGGAGTTGAGGGCTAGATCATGGAAATCTAGCCCATAGAAGAACATCAACCCCTCACGAAGGAATGGAGAGGAAATCCTAGCCCCGAATAAAATGTGGAAGGAATACTACCCTCTCGCCTGGCTTGGGCGTGGCGATGATTTGGCCCTCCTCGAGGGCCCGATGGGAGATGTTGGCCGATAAGTAGCCGACCCGCTTCAGCTCCATGATGTCATCGTTGGTGACGGTGGAGGCGTCCCACTTGCCATTTTCTCCAGATCTGGCCATGGCTGGGGCTAGGGAGGAGCTGAAAGGGAATCGCCGCGGAGTAGCAAAGCGGGGCGCTGAAGCTCTGGAGATTGGAAGGACAACAACAAGAGGTGGAAGAAGGCGTGAGGCGTTAACTGTAGCTATTCCCCTCTTTATAGGCCGCGGAGGAGCCAAGGGTTCCCCTTTTCACGCCGTGGGCTTCTCCACTTCCCGATATACTCGCAACGTTATGCGCGAGTGGGGAATCGAAATCATTGATCATATCCCCTAAAAAACGGGGCACAATCTCTACTTTGATGAGACGTGCCAATGGAGGGGCGACCTCTAGCCGCGCATCAAGAATTGCCAGCCGTTCGATGTTATGATCGACCACGACCCTTCGCTAAAAGTTGTCAGACATGGGCACTGTTCACACTTGAGCACTTTGGACTTTGAGGCTAAGTAAAGTGGACGCTTCAAATTTCGAATACCACTCAACTCCGAGCACGCACAAGACAAGGAGAACTCGCCTCGCAAGCCGAAGACCATGAGGTGTGCGGGGGCCGAATATAAGCCTTGGCGTTGGAGGCTAGTTTGGGGGCTACCGAGGGAGTGTTGGATTAAGGGGTCCTCGGCCCGTCGACCTATTGCATATGGGCTGGATTGATGGGCCACTATGGGGCCAAGCTAGTGTGCGAATAGGAGATCTTCAAAGACGTGACATACCCTCCAAGTCATGATTAGGCGTGGTCTTTCCTTCTTTGTAAACCGATCGCACGTAACCCTAACCCTAATGGTGTCTATATAAACCGGGGGTTTTAGTCTTTAGGACTAGAGCAACATCCATTATCCCATTAACCTAGGGTTTAGCTCGCCTGATCTCGAGGTAGATCTACTCTGTAACCATATCATACATCAAATACAATCAAGTAGGACGTAGGGTTTTACCTATTTGAGAGGGCCCGAACCTAGGTAAACACCGTGTTCATCGTCCCTTGTTCCTCATTGATGCTAGATCCACAGCTCGGGACCAGCAACCAACGGTCTCTCGCTCCAATGCCGAGGTTGAGTATCGCGTAGTGGCTAATGTTGCCGCCGAGTGTTCCTGGCTCTGCTAGCTCCTCCTTGAGCTTCCTGTCCCGTCGACAAGGCCACGATGATGTACTGCGATAACGTCTTCGCCGTCTACCTCTTTAGTGGAGGAAGACACCGCAAAAGGCAGTGCAAAAAGAAGATAAAGAAGAAGACCGTGTTGGCACCACTACAAACCCAAGTCCCGCCATCAATCATGCACGCTGTCGGAATCCATCGTCGGGATCTTCAAGATGACGCCTCCAAAAGGAAAAACGGTGTTGAGGACACCGTAGTCACCCGATTTGACATAGCATGATCTTAGGGTTTCATCCGGACATTTCATAGCATGAGGTACGGAGAGCAAATAAGCTTCACAACGGTACCTTCAAGGAGGAAGACGCCATCCCTTAACGCCGTATGTTGTGATACCACCCAACTTTGCAAAAACAAGAAAAAAGCAGTGCTGCAGCGACCAGCGAGTGAACGCGTATGTGTATCACACAGAAAAGATGAGGGTGCGACTTAATGAAAGCTGAAGGCTGGAAAAGGCAGAACGTAAGAACAAAAAAGGAGTATCTATCTTCAGGTCAAAAAAAAAAGGAGTATCTTCTTTCCCAAAGCTCGCAGTGTCAACCTGTGAAACCTCAAAAAACCTTGGCACTAACTAGAGGAGCAGCTTCCCACCCAAACAACGGCCAACGGAATCATCTCATCAATTCCATCCACCCCCACACCCGCCGCCCGCGCCCGCGCCTGGAGCGGCGGGCCGCGGCCACCCACCCGCCCGCCGTCTCACGCCACCGCGGAAGCCGGCACTCACCTCGCGCCCGCCCCCACGTGTCCCTCCCTGCCGCCAGCGGGCCCCGCCTGTCACCCACCTCCGCCCCTGGTGGGCAGGCGAAAGCGACGCGTGAAGGGAGCGCTGCGCACGGCCCCCCTACCACCCCCCGATGGGTGCCCCTCCCCATCGATAGCCGCGCCGCTGTCTGCTGCCCCCGCCCTGCGTCCCCGTTCCCCCATTCGCACCCCTCCCCACTGCCCGCATCTATTGCGCCGCCGCCGCCGCCGCGCTCCGCTCGGTTCCGGCTCTCCCTCCGCGCTGCTGTGCTCTGTGGGGCGCCGGGCCGCGCGATCCGCCGCGGCCTCCGTCGATTCCGCTCCAGTTTCGGGGCGCTGCGGCGACCCCCCGAGGTGAAGCCGCTCCCGGTACTGCGGTTCAGCGCCTAATTGGGTGGGTCTACGGGATTTTTTGTCAAGAATTTTGCTGTGTAGAGGTTTGACTGTCGGACGGGGTGCGGGGTGCGGGGTGCTGGCGGAGATTCGGATTTGTGTTGGTTGCCGGTTTGGGCGTTTTGAGGTGCGAGTTTTGTTAGCAGCTGGTGAGCTTGTGTAAGAAACGGTAACGCTTCTATTTGTCACATATGATTCATAGCTGGTTCTAGCTGCCTGTGCGCTGTTTCTACACCACTGTCCGGCAGAGAGTAGCAGCAGGGAAAATCCGGATACGTGTTGGCAATGGGCACACGAGGCGAACCATCTGGAGTGTAAACTATAGTATTTGCTAGTCGTGGCTGAATTTTAGCACTACGTCACATCGTGTGTTTGACTGCTTATGCTAGACTCATTAAGTGGATTTAAAAGCAATATATCACAGGGAATTTGTGGTAGATTTTTGAGCGACGTACCACAGAGATCGGTAACACAATCGAGTTGTATATTAATGACTGAAGCAAAGAATTAGTGTGAGGTTCCTAGTGGGATTTGGCTATGTATTTCATGCCTAGGTTATACGTGAAGTTTCATTTTGAGTATCAGTTCATTATTGCAACAAGTCCTGACAAGCGACAACAATGCTATGTTCTGGTTATCATTGTTTTCTGCCGTTTAGCTTTCTTAAAGGGGTCATGCTTGGAAAATGTTCTGCTTTGTTTCTTTGTTGCATATCATTAATTTCGCTTTGTCATGTTCTATACATGAATTCCTTTTTTTTGGGATACATTGGCACAAAGCAAAAGGAACATTCAGTGAACAATAATTCAAATGCTGTCATTTATCCGTTAATATGAGACTGATCATCAGCTAATGCTTTGTATTTGTATGAGAACACTATACAAGTAATCTCTGAGTAAATCCATGCACCTCAAGTCCTCGGTTGTTCTAGTACTTGTCTCTTGAGCTACTTTTAATCTCGCTTTAGATTAGTATTGTAATGCATACAATACTACATGACTACACAGGGAGCTTAGTATATTCAATTACTGGTTGTCTACTTTTATATTTTGGGTTACTAATAAAGAAATGCATTCTTCTGTTGCTAGCAGCATGTGACGTCGGTACTCAAATGATGAAGGAGAGGAGCTCTTTATGTGATAGTGCAGCAGATGGAAATTGGGTTTCAAAATTCAAAAGAAAGCGAAGCAAGCTAACAGCTAGCTCGTCAAATGAGCATGAGGCTACATCACCAACATCGGACTCTATAATGAACAATGGTTCCATAAAAAAGAGGTCCAAGCATGACACTAGCATTTCTACATCAGCCAAGAAGATAAGAGGACACGATGGGGTGAATTCCTTCTCTTTTTATCAGTTTATTACTTGTCAGTATATCTTGTGGATATTGTCTGTGATTTACTCTCCATCCATCCATATTTGCAAGACCTATTTTGACCAGGCTTGTAGATTAAAAAAGCTCTATGATTGAGGAAGTCACCAACACGAATGCTTATCAGTAGTTTTAATATGGTCTCTCTTACCTCCTCTTTTCACATGAGAGGTAAGAGTATATAATAGATCTGAGCCGTTGATTTCATTAAGTAGTGGGTCTGAGTAACTCTTACCTTCTTACCTCCCTTGTGAAAAGAGGATGTAAGAGGGTCCATGTTAAAATTTGCCAATGCCTATACCATTCTTATAATTCTCTGGAAATGCGAGACAATACTTTGTGTGCTTAGTATGCATGCATTAACTATGGATGCATGCCTTCCAACTTTTGCGAATATCACAAAACAAATAGGCATACAAAATTGATCAATGGAAGTACTTCATGTGTTGCTCTTCCATGACTAAATGCTAAACGATGATTTAATCACATTTTCTGTTTAACCATGGGTGTAACACCTTTCTTCATCGGCCACATATTGTATAGCTTTGATGAAACGACTAGATGGTAACAGTTCTGGGATCTCTCATCACACAAATACTTGAAGTGATGCTTTTCAGTAGGAGCTTACATGTTCTATTAACATGTGGACTCTCCGGTGCTCGCAACAGTTTGTCATATCTGTCAGTGTGAAACCTATGAATTGTTTTGGTGTCGTCGCGTTTAGGATGCAAACTATAATTGAATGGCAGATCTTATTAAATCATCATGGGACATTCTAGGCAACTATATCTGCCAAAAGTAAAATCAATACTACGTTTTAACTGAGCATTTACATCTTCTCCAGTTATTCACTTGTCAATTACAAATTATTACCACTTTAAGGCTTCATGTACTGTTATTTTTCTTTACAATACTTTTGTATGTCACCTCTATTGCTGTTCAACTTATCTTATACACACATTCTCTTTGTTTCTTCAGTATTTCTATGAGTGTGTAGAATGTGACCTTGGTGGCAATTTGTTGTGTTGCGATAGCTGTCCACGGACATACCACTTGGAATGTCTTAATCCCCCCCTTAAGGTTTGAAGCGTTTCTACTGTTTGATTGCACATCTCTCTTTTTTGGTGTACTTTTCTGTCTTAATATCTTTGCACCGTTACATTTCAAATATAGCGTGCACCGCCTGGGAACTGGCAATGCCCAAGATGTCGTACGAAACAAGTTAGCTTGAAGTTGTTAGGAAATGCGGATGCTGACACTTCCAAACGTGAAAGAACAAGGAGAATGCGTACAAGCACCATAGCAGATAGCCCATCTCCCCATAACAAAGTCTCTCTCAATACCCGGAGTCCCATACAAGAGAAAAGTGAATCAAACGAACAAGTAAAACTATCATGCCCTGGTGCATTGAAGGAAGGTGATCTCAGTGTGAAGGACAATGAAGTTCAGAAAAAGAAGCCATTGATAGTACATTTGAAGAGGCGCTCGACCAAAGAATTATCTGCAATTACGAAGCCCTTGAAGTCAGGATTCATTGGCCAGTCTTCAGAAGAGAAACAGGAGAAACATGGAGGTGCTTTGAAAATTAAGAAACATCTGCGCTCCATGGACTTGTCTCCAAAGAAATATAAAACCAAGAGACAGCATAGTCACAAAGACTCTAAGCGATCTGAAACAAAAAAGCTCAGATATTTGGCAACTGATGTTAGCAGTGATTCGTCAATGGGGCCATCTACATCTCCTGAGCACTGCGAATCACCACCAAAAAGGAGATCTCTGGATGGCAGAACACCTACATCTAGTGCCAAGAAAGGGAAAAAGAAAGTGAAATTTGTTGATAAACAACATTCAGAGGTATTCAAACACGCTATGTTTTATTCTAATATTCAAAACCATAGACATTTTCTATACACTTTACCTTACCAGAAATGGCGCTGAGCCATTTTCTGGTTGATGTACCTACTTGAACTCATTTAGTATTGTTAGATGTTCAGTTAAGAATATTTTTTCATTTAATTTCTATCTCTGCCATGCCATTTTTCTACCTTCTCATTCTCTGCACTTCTGCAGCTTCCTTTGCTTTTGTTAGCACTTTTTCTGTTATAATCTTCATAAGCTCAGTTTGTTTCTATTACAACCATACTTTGTGAACGAACTAAATAGTATTTCAGCAAACTTGCGACAGTTATTCTTGTTTGAACGGATTAATAATTTTTCAACAATACATCTTGCCATGCTTTCTGACTTAACCTGGGAGATACATGGTAGCTTTGATAAAATCTTATGGTTCATCTTGTCAGTTTTATATTATACTGCGTTTGGATGTTCTCATTGGAGGCTTGGAATCTGAATTGGTATTGTAATCTTTCAATTCATGTGTTTGGTTGGACAGCGAATTGGCAGGCTGTAATGAAACGAATACGCTGGCTGAATTACATCCCACGCGAAGTGCCTGCCCACGATACAGAGCTATCCCGCTCCGAATCGCACTGAAATCAGCCTACCCGCAAAACATACCTGTTCGAGCGACCGGAAAAAAGAAGGGGATAGGAGAGGCCGACCGCGACGACCTAGCAGACGCCGCCGGCGGCGGCGGCCACCACCACGGAATCCGGCGACGGCGCAGGTGTCGTCCTCCCCTATTCCTCAGCTCCTACCTGCCGTCCCCCTGAGCCACGCCCTGCCATGGAGTCCGGCGGCGACGCCGGTGCCGCCCTCCCCTATTCCTCAGCTCCTGCTTGCCGTCCCCCTGAGCCACGCCCCGCCATGGAGTCCGACGGCGGCGCAGGTGCCTTCCTCCCCGACAGGCTCCGGCCGCCGTACCCCGCCGTTCCACGCCTGGCCGTCCTCCCTGCCCGCCGTCCCCGACCCTCTTCTGCTCGATTGGCCCTGCTCGCCGGCGTGGACGTCTTCTGCTCTGGATCCCGCGGCCGTCGGGGTTTCCCATACACGAGGAGCTGCGCCTGCACGAGCTTGGCCCATCACGCTCGCCGGCGTCGCTCCATCCCGGTCGCGGATGGTCCGCTGACCGTCGGGGACGAATGCGTCCTGTGCTCCCCACGGCTGCTCTGCCCCCAAACCGCCAATTCCATTGTATGGCATCCAAACGTAACATTGGTATTGCTAGCTTATCTAATTCCAACCTGCAATATTTTGTACATCCAAACATCTGTATTGGTATTGGAGCCCATTGCAATACAAAGGTTGATTTGGTATTGGATCCAATGCAATTCAGAGGCTCTCAATGGAGACATCCAAACAAAGCGTTAGTGGTATTTGTAATCCCTTGACACTAAACTGGCTTGATTATTATTTTCTACTTCTGTTTTTGGGTCTAATTTTGTCCATGCATTTTCGGATCATTTGTCTTTGGTTGCTACCATGACCAGCCTTCACTGCTTTTCTAATGTTTGTCTCGTTTGATGATTCATTCTTATCTTAAATATTTTTGCTTGAACATATCTATTCAGAATGCCGTTAATATATCTGGTAAAATGGTGCAGGTGCTACCTGTGGCAGGGGATACGATAATAACTCCTCAGGAGGATCTGCAGGTTTGGTCTGGAAAATACCTACACCATCAACTACCTGTGTTGCATCTTCATCCATTCATTTTTTTGCCTTCCCTGTCCTTTTTTCTACGTTCTCTGATTTATTTCAAACATTGATTTGCTTAGGTTGACCGCATCCTAGGCTGTCGGCTTCAGACAAGCCAAATCATTTCACAGCCCCATGCTTCATCAGAGCAGATTGAATTAACTAATTTGCAGCTGGAAGGCGGGGTTCCTTCTAGTTCTTCCAGTGTGCCAACACAGCCGTTAAGAAACGATACTGACACTACTCTGGAGGATGTGTGCGCTGATGAATCAGCACATGATGCCTGTGAAGATCATTTGGATGGTGGTGAAATGCAAAAGGAGAATAATGGTAAATACCATGAAAAGGAATCAGTGAACCCAGAGGAAGCCACAAAGACACTGTCAGATTGTTGCACCGACCAAATCATCACAGTAAAGGATGCTGGAGTAGTAGGAGAAAACATACCTTCAGTAAATGGTGAATTTGAGGCAGTATCTCATGTTCCAGTCGAAGGAACATCGGAAAAGGGTGATATCAAACTTTCAGTTTCCGAAGTTGATGCAACTGTGCAGACCAAACAAGAGTTGACACCTGAAAGTAAAGTCCATGGAAACATAAACGAAATTGCAGGAAATGGCCATGATACTGCATATGAATTTTTGGTCAAATGGTCTGGAAAATCAAACATCCATAATAGCTGGATTTCTGAATCTGAACTAAGAACATTAGCAAAACGGAAACTAGAAAATTACAAAGCAAAGTATGGAATGGGTTTGATAAACATTTGCAAGGACCAATGGTGCCAACCACAACGCGTTATTGCTCTGCGTGTTTCCTTAGATGAAGTAGAAGAGGCTTTAATCAAATGGTGTGGCCTTCCTTATGATGAATGCACCTGGGAAAGATTAGATGAACCTATCATGCTGAAGTATGTTCATTTGGTTACTCAGTTCAAAAGCTTTGAATGCCAAGCTTTGGACAGGGATGTGAGAGGTAACCGTGCAAATGCAAGAAACCGCCAAGAGCTGACTGTGTTGATTGAGCAGCCAAAAGAACTTAAGGGGGGCATGCTCTTCCCACATCAACTGGAAGCATTGAACTGGCTGCGTAAATGTTGGTGCAAGTCAAAAAATGTTATCCTTGCTGATGAGATGGGTCTTGGGAAGACGGTGTCAGCTTGTGCTTTTCTGTCGTCCTTGTGCTGTGAATTTAAGATTAACTTGCCTTGTCTTGTCTTGGTTCCTCTTTCTACTATGCCTAACTGGATGGCTGAATTTGCATCTTGGGCACCTCATTTAAATGTTGTGGAGTATCATGGTTCTGCACGGGCAAGATCTACAATTCGTCAATATGAGTGGCATGAAGGCGATGCAACCCAGATAGGTAAAAGCAAAAAGTCTCACAAGTTCAATGTCTTGCTTACTACTTATGAGATGGTGCTTGTTGATGCTACATATCTTCGTTCTGTGCCATGGGGAGTTCTTATAGTTGATGAAGGGCATCGTCTGAAGAACTCTAGCAGTAAACTCTTCAATTTGCTCAATACATTTTCATTTCAGCACAGGGTTTTGTTGACTGGAACCCCATTACAGAACAACATTGGTGAAATGTATAATTTGTTGAACTTCCTACAGCCTGCTTCTTTCCCTTCTCTAGCATCATTTGAGGAGAAGTTTAATGAACTTGCAACAGCAGAGAAAGTGGAGGAGCTGAAGAAACTGGTAGCACCACATATGCTTCGAAGGCTGAAAAAAGATGCAATGAAAAATATCCCCCCGAAGACAGAGCGAATGGTGCCTGTCGAATTGACATCAATCCAGGCTGAATACTACCGTGCTATGCTTACAAAGAACTATCAAGTACTGCGTAATACCGGAAAAGGTGGTGCTCATCAGTCATTGCTCAACATAGTAATGCAGCTTCGGAAAGTATGCAACCATCCATATCTTATTCCTGGAACTGAACCCGAATCAGGTTCACCAGAGTTTTTGCATGAAATGAGAATAAAGGCCTCAGCAAAGTTAGCTTTGTTGCATTCTATGCTCAAAGTGTTACACAGTGATGGGCATCGTGTTCTTATTTTTTCTCAGATGACAAAACTTCTTGACATCCTCGAAGATTATCTGACTCTGGAATTTGGTCATAAAGCATTTGAAAGAGTAGATGGTTCGGTGTCTGTGGCTGAGCGCCAGGCAGCTATTACTCGTTTCAATCAGGACAAGACCCGTTTTGTATTTTTGTTATCTACACGGTCATGTGGTCTTGGGATCAATTTGGCAACTGCAGACACTGTTATCATATATGATTCTGATTTCAATCCGCATGCTGATATACAGGCGATGAATAGGGCACACAGGATTGGGCAGTCAAACAGACTTTTAGTGTACAGGCTTGTAGTGCGTGCTAGTGTTGAGGAGCGTATCTTGCAACTTGCCAAGAAGAAATTGATGCTTGATCAACTTTTTGTTAACAAATCAGAATCTCAGAAGGAAGTGGAAGATATCATTCGCTGGGGAACTGAGGAGCTCTTCAGGAATAACGATGAGGTGAATGGTAAAGATAATGATGAAGCTTCTGGTGCCAAACACGATGTATCTGATATTGAGGTTAAGCATAGGAGGAAAACTGGTGGCCTAGGTGATGTTTATGAGGATAAATGTATTGGCAGTTCTACCAAGCTTATTTGGGATGAAAATGCTATTATGAGGCTTCTTGATAGATCTAGCCTTCCAACAACTGTAGCTGAAAGCACTGATGGGGATTTGGACAATGATGATATGCTTGGCACTGTAAAGGTAATTTAATAGTGTGTGTTTTTCTTCAAATAATGAACATTAAATGTTTATGCAGTGATTCATTGGTAGGTTATGGAAATGAGCGTGTCGTCTTGTACATGTCTCACCAAGCTATGGTACTAGTTAATAGGGATAGATCACTTGGTTTGGAAATTCCTAACCAGAGTCATCTGACTAGAGTCTATTGTCATTATCTGCTTATAGATGGATTCATGCGCCAATTTTGAATCCAGTCTCTTTGTTCTTGGACTACATTACTATTACTTTTCTTGTTTCTTTTGGATGGTGGTTACTAATGTTGTTGTGATGTACTCCCTCTGTCTCAAAATGTAAGACGTTTTTTGACAGTGTAAAATAACTTCTTACGTTTTGAGACGGTAATAGATTTTACCTTGTGCAATTGAGAACTTATCTCCAGGGATCTCAATTAATAGTTTCTTTTACTTTCATTCGTGAAGCAGTCAATCGATTGGAATGATGATATAAATGATGATCCCGGTGCTGCTGAGGACATTCCAAATATTGATAACGATGGTTGTGAACAGGCATCCGAAACAAAGCATGATGCAGCTAATCCTGTGGAAGAAAATGAATGGGATAAACTTTTACGTCTCAGGTGCTTTACAATACCATGTAGAAGTACTTGTTATTTTACTGGGCTATCTATTGCCTTGATGATCTTTTTCTTCATATTTTCTTGTTTTACTTAATAACTTTATCAAATCAGAAACAGAAAGACAAACTAAATGGAAGAATAAATACTCAAATTCTAGAATGTATCCAATTGGAGAAGTTAGGAAGCGGTACATAGCACCTTATGAAACCTTAGGTCAGACAGGGATAGATAGTCATGGTGTACTAATGGCAAGAATCACTCTTGTTTTCTAGCTCTCTCTCTCTCTCTGTGGGCATGATGGTTGGTTCTAAATGCATATTTGTGTTTCAGATGGGAGCAATATCAAATCGAAGAGGAGGCATCCCTTGGTCGAGGCAAGCGCTTAAGGAAAGCTGTTTCTTACAGGGAAACCTTTGCAGCAATTGCCAATGAAGCATTAAGTGAGGTACTTTTGTCTTTAAGGCCCGCGCCGCGCGCGAACATTTCTGCCTTGCTGCTGGATGTTCTGTTTTGGTAGTAAGTAACGAGATCTGTCCTCCTAGCAAGTAGGCAAGGAGTATATCTTCATGTTGACCACCTTGATCCATTGATTGTGGCATATACCGTTATGGCAACACCGAGTTTTTTGCATAAGTCAGGGGATGGCAGTGAAGACAGTTTTCCCTGAAGGCAACGTTTGATTAGCATGTGTTAAGCATACAGCTACCGCTTCCTTCTGAGCCAGGATCAAACTTAGATTTTGACTATGGCTGAGCCAAACTGTGGTAGAACGAGCCTACTACCAAACATTGGTTGTGTCTCCCCTAACCACTCTTAAATACACATGGTTTTGCGTGACATTGCGATGCTAGTGCTGCAAAATTTGAACCTGGAAGTGAAAACTGAACCACAGGCCCCATGCGATTCAATTTTGCCCATGTCGTCATGATTTTTTGTTTGAACCTTAACATTACTTGGAGCATGCTTCCTCGGTCGGCTGTACCCCTATGGACTACATGGAATCCGTCAAGGCCTTCCTGAGCGCGATCCCGATTCACCAGCTCTAGCGCCCCCCAAGAAGACTATCAGGGCGCTCGAGAAGATCTAGCGAGGCTTCCTGTGGGTCGGGCGCGCGGAGGCAAATGGCAGGCACTACCATGTTAATTGGCAACGCGTCGCTAGGCCGCTCTCGCTCGGCGGCCTCGGCGTGCGCAATCTTGCCTGGACCAGCCTCGCTGCTCCGCACACGATGGCTATGGTTCAGCCGTACGGACAACACTAGAGAGTGGGCTGGCCTCGACTTGCAGTTCACCGCCGATGAGCGTGCATTTTTCTTTGCGTCCACCACCATGCAAATTGGGAATAGCATGGAGGCCCTCTTCTAGGAAGACCGATGGATCGATAGCCCGTTCGTGAGATTGCACCGCTCCTATATGCATGCATTCCCAAGTGCCGCCACAAACTCAGGACCGTCGCCGATGGGTGCGGGACATACACGACATACATGGCACGGTTGACATCCATGAGATCGGGCAATACTTGCAGCTCTGGCACACAATCGGTCGCACGACCCTCTCCGCCGAGCCGGACCGCCTCTCCTGGAAGTGGAGTCCCCGCAGCGTCTACTCCGCCAAATCGGTCTACATCGCCACTTTCAGTGGCTCCACGGGCTGCGCCCCATGGAAGCTCACCTGGAAGAACTAGGCGTGTCCGCGCGCCCGATTCTTCCATTGGCTCGCCCGCCTCGACCGGTGTTGGACGGCAGACCGCCTCGCCCGCCGCAACCTGCAGCACCCCGCGCGATGCCCCCTATGCGACCAGGCCCCGAGACCATGCACCACCTCATCCCCGCCTGCCCCTTCCCCCGGCAGATCTGGTACGAGGTGCTGCACTGGCTCCGGCTCTCCTGCGTTTCGCCCGACAGCGAGTCCTCACTCAATGACTGGTGGCAAACGGCGCGGCAGCTCACTGCAAAACCTATGCGCAAGGGCCTCGCCTCCGCGATCCTCCTCGTCCCATGGATGATTTGGAAACACCGTAACGATTGCGTCTTCAACCGAGGACGGCCCTCGGCGAATGACCTGCTTATGAAGATCAAGGATGAGGCCGCCCTCTGGGCCAGAGCAGGCGCTCTACGGCTTCGCGCCATCATACCACAAACATGGGACGTTCACTGATGTGCTCATGAGCATTGTAACTGCCTCCCACGAGAAATGTACCCAAACTCTCTTTCTTTCCAAGGCAATGAAATGCAAGCTCTTGCGTTTTCTCGAAAAAACCCGACATGGAATCCCTAAACACAAACCCCCCTCCCCCCTCTCTTGTGTTGAAAATATATTTAGACTGGGTACTCCGAGGATGCTTGGGACCTTTTTCGACCCAAAACATCTCCAACAGAAGCCCATCATAAACTCATTACGAAGTTGCAAATCCTGGAAATGTGGTTGCACCCTAAGAGCTTCTCCAGCGGTAGACCCCATTTTCTGAGGCTTCAAAATTTGACACCACTCCCATTTGTGAGCACCCATTTTCTTTTGCCTTTACATTGACGTACAGGACCCACATGTCAGTTGGCCAGTTTTTCTTCTTTTCCTTTATCTTCACTTCCCGTGGGTCAGCGCCCTGATGTGGCAGGGCGCGGGATGTAGGGGTGGGGTGGAGATGGCCGGAGGGAAGGAGGCAGAGCGTGGGCGTGGCGGTGCAGAGGGGAGGAGCGACACAGAGGCGGAGGCGGGCTGACGAGAATGAGGGCGGAGATAGCAAGCTCGGCGGCATAACACCTCGGGAATGGTGAATCGGCTGCTGGAGGGGAGGCGGTGGAGCTTGATGGCGTGGGAGGAGGAAGGTGTGTGCGTGGGCGGCAGATGAAACTTCCTCCTGCTCTCTGTTGATGGGAATTGGGGCTGGGCTGGTGGCCAAAAAATGGGGTCCTCCCCTTTTGGGGGACCCAGCTGGACCTTGTTTTTACCCCCCAAGCCCCCAAAAAATTGTTTATGGACTGTGCTGGAGATGCTCTAAGCACCGGCAGTCCTTCGCTAGCACCCCAAATTGCTGGCTCCATGACCACGTCCCCACTCAGCCTTTCCCTGCAACTGCAAGCCACTCCTCTGCAACTGCAAGCCACTCCCCTGCAACTGCGCCTCTCCAAAACTTAAGTTTTGCAATGCAGAGAGTATCTGGTGTGAACAAGTATGATCTAATCATAAAAAAAACAAGTATGATCTAATTCTGTCGAATATTACCTCAATTTGTGGCTCCTAGCTATACGCCTACGACAGATATTGTGAAACGTACTCCCTCCGTTCCTAAATATAAGTCTTTCTACAGATTTCAATATGGACTACATACGGATGTATATAGACGTAGTTTAGAGTGTAGATTCACTCATTTTGCTTCGTATGTAGTCCATATTGAAACCTCTAGAAAGAGTTATATTTAGGAACAGAGGGAGTGTAGATTCACTCATTTTGCTTCGTATGTAGTCCATATTGGCTGCACTGTGGTTTTCATTAGCTATTTCCCATGCACTCTTAGATTTTATATGCAGCTAGGAAATGCTTTGCTGATACTGCTATGCAGGATTCTGACGATGGGGATGAACCCAAGCGAGAATACACTGCAGCTGGACTGGCTTTGAAGGAAAAATAGTATGCCCTCCCCTTCTCTCCCACCCCTCTGGGGATCCATGTAATTGCTTTTGCATGCACAGTTTTTCTTCAGGCATTGATTTACTTCTGGTTGCAACAGTGGAAAGCTCCGAGCTAGACAGAAGGAAAGGATTGCTCAGCGGCACACAATCAAGAGCTATGCTGATGATAAACTTGAAGATTTCATAAAACTATATGACTCTAGTGTTAATGAATATGGTGTAAACCCTCTGAGAATTGTAGAAGATCCTGACTCTGCGCAGCCATCTGGGGCTAAACGTTTCAGTGATTCAACTGCACAAATGAGGCATTCCTCGAAGAAAGCAAAGAGATATCCTGAAATCTCTCGAGAGCTCCATGCCAAACTTGCTGCGAGTGCTACTTCGTCGAAGCACCACCCAAAGGCAACTGATGTCTTAAATCAAGGGACTCCACATCACCTCTTACCTGTCCTTGGCCTTTGTGCTCCGAATGCTGATCAGGTAAACTCGTACAAGAATTCAAATTGTGGGTCAAACATGAAGGAGCAAAAACGAGCTAGTGGTGAAGTATTCAACAAGCCACTGTCACCTTCTGCTGCCGAGTATTCTAGTGAACTCAAAAATCAGGGCCAATTGGATCCCAGCAAGACTATGCTTCCTGGTTCATCCGAAGCTTTGCGAAGGCTGAGTAACATCATTCCAGATAGCTATTTCCCCTTCAATCCTGTATGTCCTCATCTCAAATTTGCACTGCTCCTTTTTACATTCCGCAGGATTATTTTATTTAGTCGCGTTATTATCACTGTCCATGTTGTTCCCCTGTCAGAAGACAAAAGTTAATGTTTCCACATTATTTATGTTAGGACGGCATGTTGCTTGCACCCTAAGATTTCTTTTTGTACCTATAGTCAACAATAGTTATTCTTGATCAGAGCATGCTGTTTTCTGTTAAGTAAAAGGAATAACATGGTTCTTCTGTGCAGATTCCTCCTATATCTGGGAAGGGGCTTTGTGACCCTGTTGAAAATCCTTTACCTTCTATTGCTTCATTTCAAGGGAAGATGGGTCTTCCGAACTTTGGTCTGGAAGACAATATTCCACTCAGTCATATGAAGTCAGTACCAGATCTATTTCCCAACTTCCCACTGGGCACTAATAAGGAGTATGCTCGTAATTCTATCCCAGAATTGCCAAACAGTTCATTTTTACCAAACTTCATGGCAGATATTGCTGGAAGTTCAAAAAAGGCGAGGTCAAAATTCATGGCAGATATGTCTGCCCTTCTTCCTGGGTTAGGTATTAGCCCAGTTCAACCATTCCATTCAGCCATGCCCGAAAATCACAGGAAGGTATTGGACAATATAATGATGCGTGCTCAGTATGCCACAAATAAATTCATGAAAAAGAGGTCAAAACCTGATTATTGGTCGGAAGATGAACTTGATGCTTTGTGGATTGGAGTTCGTAGGCATGGAAGGGGTAACTGGGATGCCATGCTTAGAGATCCAAAGTTGAAATTTTTGAACCACCGCACTAGTGAAGAGCTCGCATTGAGATGGATTTTGGAGGAGCAGAAAATTATGGAGGAACCAATGCCTACAGCCACCAGAAGTTCCAACTCCACATTTCCTGGTTTATCTGATGCCATGATGTCTCGGGCACTAAGTGGAAGCAACTTCTCTAAACTTAAGATGGAGCCACCTAAGTTGCAGTCCCACCTAACTGATATTCAATTAGGTTGCAGTGATATACCATCTAGATTTCCTCATATTGAGCCTTCGAGTTACATGAGTGAGGGTGGCCCATCACTGGCATCATGGAAGGATTTCAAGAATAAAACAGGTTATGGTGGGGATTTTCCTGGAAGCACATCTGACAAGTGGGAGAAAGCTGATGTTGGACCGGTCCCACCATATATGTCAAATCCTTTTATGATGGAAAGTATTGGTTCACTACCCATAAACATACCAAACAGTAGTTCGATCCAGCAGAATGAATTTGCATCAAGTTCTCATGAGAACATTCTTCTTCATAGTGTCACAGATGGGCAGGCCGATTTGTTTCACGAGATGCAGCGGCGTGTGAGGTTAGGTAAACAGCCCATTGAAATGAATCTGTATCACACAAAGCACTCAAGTCCTCTACTTGAAAACGCTGGCATATTTGGAAGTTCCAGATCAAACAAGCTACCGCATTGGCTTCAGGAGGCCGTGCGCGCTCCATCTAAGCCAATTGAATGTGAACTACCAGCAACTGTTTTAGCAATTGCAGAGTCTGTGTGCCTACTTCTTGGAGAACAAAAACCAGCAATACCTCCATTCCCATTCCAAGGACCTCGCCTTTCTCGCCCAAAGGACCCGAGAAATACTCCAAAGAAGAGAAGAGTACATAAGGTTCAGCAAGCAGAGCATCCCAAAATTGGATCTGGGCAAGGTGATCAAATATCTGCTCCAGCACCAAAATTAATGGAAGCTCCACCTACTTCTGCAATTGATCAGACTAATGATGCCCCTTCACTAAACTTGAACTCTTCATCATCTTCTTCCGCTGGCAGTCAGAGGCAAGACGTGATACCTCCTGCTTTTGAAGAAACACGCAATACAATGGAAGTTTCAGAAGCTCTTGCTGCTGCTTGCACGGCCAGGTCAGAGGCTCTTGAAACTGGTTGTCAGAGAGATGAATTCTCTGGGTTAGATGGCATTACCAGTGGGTCTTGTAGATCACCAACGGGGAATGCTCCTGAAGCTGGTGCTCCAAGGAGGGGATTGTCGGGACCTGCAGAGTTCTCTTTGCTGCCAGTAGTTGATGCAACTGGATTAAGTACCACACGGGCAGTAGGACCTGTATCAAGTGATGATAAGGAGCCAGAACAAGAAAATCCATTAGACACGGCGAAGCTGTTGGAGAAACCTACACCACTTGACGAGAGTAGGGATTCAGGTGCATCACAGTCAGTTGCAGCTCAGATAGTTGATGAAGATAAAGTCGACATGGTCGCAGATGAGCGTTAGACTTCAGTGATGAGCTCAAGATTTCGTTTTCGTCCGTTTAGCGCTGGGATTTAACCTTTCCCAATGTTTCCAGTGTGAGGGGTGCAGTGTGTTTGTATGCTTAGTTCAGATGGAGTAGAAACTCCAGGGACTAGTAGTTTAGCACTAGTCTGTCCGGAGCAACTCACGAGATCCTCTCTATATACGTGAAATGTATATTTGCTAACCTGGTGTGGACTGCGGACAAGTATATTCATTTATTTATGCGTGTATGGTTAAGATAGTCCTACCACCCAGGTTACAATGACATGCTTTTCATTTTCTTTTTAGAAGTACCGAGTCACGGTCAAAGCTTACTCTCTGGTAGTTTTATCACGTGTTAGTTGCTTCTGAGTTTCCTTCATACATTATGTTTAGTGGTTAGTATGATTGTTCTGTTTAAATTGCTGATGATGCTGATGCTGATGCGACTTTACCTTGGTTAGCATCACCATTCTGTTTGGTTTGTTGATGATGACTGGTCCCCATTCCCCACAAATGTTTATTTATGTGAGTATGAGATCGTCTGTAAACGTGTGCATTTACGCGGCTTGCTGATAGGATTTGAGCTTACGCCTTAATGGCTTTCTCGTTTGCATACGGTTGCTTTCGTTGAGTTTAAGCCAAAAATTTCCCTTGAACTGGCAACTAGTCCATTGTGTGCTCAAGCCTCTACAACTCAGAATTTATGATTTTTTTCTCCACTACTACAGCGCACTCGCACACAGCATGTGTACATAAAATAGACAGAATTTCTTATTTAACACTCTCCTCCACGCCAGCAGGAAAAGTGCCATGTTAGCGTCCGTGTTGAGATGCGGATGCCGTTGTGCTGCGACAGAACCGAGGACCATGGCTCTAGGACGCCATGCAAAGCTCCGCGTGCGAGGACAAAGCCGTGCGTTATCCGCTGCTCTTGCTCGCGCCGTACCAGGCCGCTTCTTCCGCGAAAAACATCTTCCAGTTCTTGTGCATGCTCGATCCGGTCGATTCGTACATGCATAGATGAATGAGCCCTTTTAAGATGGTCCCTCGTACCTCAGAGGAGGTAAGAGTTGATATGAACCGTTTTATTTTATGAAAATGATAAGTACCTGGTGTCGGGTACGAGCACACTGCAAATCGAATATTCTCGATGGCAATTCTAGTGACAATTTTTCGTCAAAATATAAAGGGAAACGTTTCCCTACGACCGACCGGCGCAACGCTTGGCCGGTTCATCGTGCGTCATATGATGCGGAAAGATCATGTGTCTCGCAGCGCTGAACCTTATCCACACGCGAGCTCCCTCTTCTCCCCGAGCGACCTCCTTCTCCCTCTCTCGTCTCTTGTCGGTGGAGGGCGACCACCACCTGCCGCCGCCTGGACGCCCACTGATGCTGCGAGCATCTCCTCCCACCGGTACTACTATGAGCATCTCGTCTCCCAGCTCCAAGCTACTCATCGCCGCTATGGAGAGATGGCGTCACACACACCCCCGTTGCAGGGATGCTGCATGGATCGGTTGGTGGTGATGCATCGCCGGGGAGACCCGCGAGTTGGGTGTTGCAAGCGGAGACGCCGGTGGCACGGGCCTACTATGGGAGGGCGAGGGCGAGACATTATTTTTGCTGGAATCTGGAGACATGCCTAGTGCTATACCTACGACCAAGCAATGAAAAAAAATTCTACACATATACGGCAGAAGCTATGGAAGACCACGAAAAGTTGCAACCGGTGATGAAAAAAGCTTCATCTGGCGACGAAAGAAGATTCATCTGGCGTTAAAAAAAGTTTTAACCGTAGAGACGAATTCTATGGACGACAATGAAAAGTTGCAACCAGCTCTTACAAAAGCTGCAACCGGAATTGAAAAACGCTTCGAACTTCATGTCTTAGCTGCGACCCGCGACGACGATGACGACATTTTGCTGCAACTATAGTCGGTTTTTGCTACAATCGGCGATGGAATTTGCTACAAACCATTTTCATGGCTGCTATTGTGCTACAAATGCGCCGACGAGCACGCCGAGGTTGATGGGGGTGGGATCTTGCGAACCACGGATGCCGAGATCTGGTGTGCAGGCGACGATTAGTGCGATCTTCCAATCGGCATGTGGGGAGAGTTGCGGCCAACAACCCAACGGGTCGGGGGGGGGGGGGGGGTTGAGCTAAATGGCGCCCGTGGCGGGATACAAGCTCGGGGGCACGTCACAGCGCTGTGCACGTGGGGATACGTGAGGCGAGCCACCGACGGGCACATCCGAAAGGGGGCAGGAGTTGGTGGCTCAAAGTCGCTCTCGCTCCCTCTCTCTCTTTCCCTCTCGCTCTCTTCGTGTGTGTGCGCGCGCACTTGGACGAAGGAAAGGGACGAATCGGTGTGGGAGCAAGATAGAGATCAAACGGCTCACATGAAGTGCATCTGACAGCTAGGTGCCGACCAGCCGGCGCCTAGCACTCGCTAAAAATAATCTGCACGAAGTTGCTACACTTGCGAACTAAAGTTGTCATCCTCACATCACTAAACCTGCCATCGAAAACGTTCGATTTGCCATGTGCCCGTACCTGATGTTTGGGGGTTATCAGATTCCTTATTTTATTGACTAGTGGGCCCAAATTATTAGCATGTGCTAATTAATTTTGCCTGAACCGGTCACCCTTACCTGTTGCGCAACGTAGAAATAAGGAAACCCTCCATCAATCAAAACAAAAAAGAAAACCCAAATGATAAGTGCCACACGTGTGGCAAGAAGTAAGTTGGTCTGAATGTGGTCATCACCACCCGTTTTTTCTGCACGAATCTTTTAGTGCAGTCACCCCGGCTCGAGTGCCACGTTAGCGTATGACGACGTGCGGTGGAACCGTCTGTAACGCCTCGGATTCGTTGCACCAGGTGTCTGCCAGTTATTTGCCGTCGTTGCCATGCCATTAGCTTGCGTGTTGCATTTTATCATGTCATCATGTGCATTGCATTGCATACCTATTCGTCTCATGCATCCGAACATTTTTCCCGTTGTCCGTTTTGCGATCCGGTACTCCTATGTCCTCCGGCGTCCCCCTTTTTGTCTCCTGTTGAGAGCGGGTGTTGAACTTTCTCGGAATGGCCCGAGGTTTGTCAAGCAGCCTTAGCACCGGTAGACTGCCTGTCAAGTTTCGTGCCATTTGGAGGTCGTTTGATACTCCAATGGTTAACCGGGTAACCGCAAAAGCCTCTTTGTCTTGCAGCCCAACACCCTTCCAAAGTGGCCCAAAACCCAGAAAACTCCCCTCCATGCTCTCGGTCGTTCGATCACGATCGTGTGGGCGAAAACCGCTCCTCATTTGGACTCTCCTAGCTCCCAGAATTTATAAATAGACCCTCCCCGTCCAAATTCGTGGATGAAATCCTACCCTAACCCTAAAACTTCCCCCGCCGCCACCGGACACGTCCGCCCCCGGCCGGACACGTCTGTGCCTCTGTGACCGGCGAATCCCAGCGCGCCACGTGGCAGCCGCCGCCGTCCGCTGCCCGCGGCCCGCTCGGCCCGCAGTAGGCCCCCGCCGGGCCCGGATCCCGCGCCGCCGCCCGTGCGCCCGTCCACCCCGCGCCTCCTGCGCCCGTTCGCCGCCCCGCCCACGCACCGCCGCCCGGTTCCTCCCGCCGTGGGCCCGCGCCCGTCCCGCTCCGCCGCGGAGCTCCGCCGCCGCTCTGCTCCGCCGGAGCCGCGCCGCCCACGAGCCTCCGCCCCGCCGTCCTCGCCGCCCCCTGCCCGGTGGCCGCGCCGCCCGGCCGCGCCCCGCGCGCCACCGCCCCTCGCCGCTCGCCGCCGCTCGCCGCCGACCTCCGCGCCCGGGCGCCTCGTCCCCAACGCCGGCCGCCGCCACCGGCTGACGCCCGCGCCCGGCCTCGCGTCGCCTTCGCCGGAGCTCGGCCGGATCCGCGAGATCCGGCCGGATCCGCCCCGGATTCGCCCGTCCCCGTCGTCTCCCTCAACTCCGGCGAGAACCCCGGCGAACCTCGAAGCCCGTGCCGAAGAACCCTAGATCTGGAGATTAGAGGTTGACCCCGAATTTTCCCTAAGTCTCTGTTTTTTTAACATTATCATGCCATGTTCATCGCATCATATCTCCATGCATACTGCTCCGTT
Source organism: Triticum aestivum (assembly GCF_018294505.1). Lineage (NCBI taxonomy): Eukaryota > Viridiplantae > Streptophyta > Magnoliopsida > Poales > Poaceae > Triticum > Triticum aestivum. The sequence goes on from NC_057798.1 coordinate 278,395,940, forward strand.
TTATGCGTGTGATATATCAGAACGTTCGGTGTGAGATGCTCTACATTTCGTTCCATTGCACGATGTTCATTTGAGCTCATCTTGATGCCTGAATCATCGTTGCAAGAGTGCTATATGATGTTGCCTGCTGTCTGTTAACAGAACTTGCTCATTTGTCATTTTTGCCATGATTGATGTGTGCATCCTATGAGGTTGATGTCTACATGTGTTTTGAACTATGCCATGCCATCTTTACAGGGGTGCCATCCATGTATTTTTGTGAGTTGTGTAGTGAGTGCATCAAGCTTGTTAAGTAGGGTACTTGCTGTTACTGTTTTGCTAGGCTGAATCTGTTATTTCGTGATGCTATGTAAACCTGCTGCTACAAGTCATTCTATGCATAATCTGGAGATGTTCATTAAGGGTGTTTTGTTATACATGTCATGATCTATCCATCCATGCCCCTGGTTGCATTTATAGCCTGCTGTAGCTTGTTGTAAACTTGCTCCAAAGTTGCTAAATAATGTTGCCGTCAGCCTGTTATCATTAATTTCAGTTGTCGCCATGATTGTTGCTAGTGTTCCATGCACCCTATGAACTTGATCTTGCCATGTTTAGCTTCTCAAACATGCCTTCTTTCTGTTGGTTGCCTTGTGATGCCATGTATTGCTCTGTGGTGAGTGGTACAAGCTCACCAACATGCCTACTTATCGTTGTTCCTGCCATGTTTGAATCTGTAATATAACTTGCCATGTTTACATGCGTGCCATCATATTTTCTGATCCTTTTTGGCTCTTGGTCAGTAAAGGACTTTTATTCTATGCATTTAGTAGTAGCATGCAATGCCTTTGTTTTCCATGACTGTAACATGTTGTTTGATAGCTCTAAACATTGCAACCTGATGTTATTTCAGCAAATTCTGAAACTGTTATTATTTGCAATCTTGCCATGTGTGTTTGAGCATGTTCTAGTGATTTCTGGAGATAACTCAGTGTTCATGTTTTGTAATCCTTTACTTGTAAATCATACCCATGCTTTTTGTTTTTATATTGTGGCACTATAGCATGTAGTTTTGGTGCTTGCAATATGCCTAGTTGCTGTTTTAGACAGATTGTTGTTGTATCATGTTTGAAGTGTATGTGTTGAACCGTTGCTCCGTTTTGAGTGTGCTCTATATGAAACTTGCTTAGATTTGTGTGTAGTTTCATATTACCTTGTTGCATCCTTGTTTTGAGGTGTTTGCTTGATGTTTGTATGCATTTTGCATCAATGCCATGTTTAACTTGTTTTGCTCATATCTTCTAGGCCGTAGCTCCGAATTAAATGAACTTTATATGTAACTTGACTAGAATCTCGTGTAGATCATCATGGTGCATTTTAACTTGCTGTTTAACAACTTGAACATAAGGTTTATTCAGATCTGGACCAATTTCGAAACTTGCATATGAGGACTTACCGGAATTGTTATATGTTGTTCCTGACCTCATTTAAACTTGCCTTGATGTGTTGTTCTTGTTTGCATCATCTCTTGCCATGAGTATCTTCATGTAGTCTTGTCTTGCATCATGCTTGCTGTGCATCATGTCTTGTCTATGTGTGGTGTGTTTACCGTGTTGTGTGCTTCTCTTGATAGTTCCCGTTTCGTTGCGATCGTGAGGATTCCTTCGACTACGCTCGGTTCATCTTCGTGGCTTCATCTTCTTTATGGACTCGTTCTTCTTCCTTGCGGGATTTCAGGCAAGATGATCGCTACCCTGGATCTCACTACTATCATTGCTATGCTAGTTGCTTCGTTCTATCGCTATGCTGTGCTACCTATCACCTGTTTATCAAGCCTCCCAAATTGCCATGAACCTCTAACCTTTGACACCCTTCCTAGAAAACCGTTGCTTGGCTATGTTACCGCTTTGCTCAGCCCCTCTTATAGCGTTGCTAGTTGCAAGTGAAGTTGAAGATTGCTCCATGGTGGATAGGATTATGTTGGGATATCACAATATCTCTTATATTATTAATGCATCTATATACTTGGTAAAGGGTGGAAGACTCGGCCTTATGCCTGGTGTTTTGTTCCACTCTTGCCGCCCTAGTTTCCGTCATACCGGTGTTATGTTCTCGGATTTTGCATTCCTTACGCGGTTGGGTGATTTATGGGACCCCCTTGACAGTTTGCTTTGAATAAAACTCCTCCAGAAAGGCCCAACATTGGTTTTACCATTTGCCTCACCACCACCTACTTTTCCCTTGGGAGTCGCTCTCTCGAGGGTCATCTTTATTTTAGCCCCCCGGGCCAGTGCTTGTCTAAGTGTTGGTCCGAACCGAGCAGCCTGCGGGGCCACCTCGGGGCAACTCGAGGGCTGGTTTTACTCGTAGCTTGACTTATCCGGTGTTGCCCTGAGAACGAGATATGTGCAGCTCCTATCGGGATTGTCGGCGCATCGGGCGGCTTTGCTGGTCTTGTTTTACCATTGTCGAAATGTCTTGTAAACCGGGATTCCGAGTCTGATCGGGTCTTCCTGGGAGAAGGTATATCCTTCGTTGATCACAAGAGCTTATCATGGGCTAAGTTGGGACACCCCTGCAGGGTATAAACTTTGAAAGCCGTGCCCGCAGTTATGGGCAGATGGGAATTTGTTAATGTCCGGTTGTAGATAACTTGACACCCGATTCGAATTAAAACGCATCAACCGCGTGTGTAGCCGTGATGGTCTCTTTCCGGCGGAGTCCGGGAAGTGAACATGGTTTTGGGTTATGTTTGACGTAAGTAGGAGTTCAGGATCACTTCTTGATCATTGCTAGCTTCACGACCGTTCCTTTGCTTCTCTTCTCGCTCTTATTTGCGTATGTTAGCCACCATATTATGCTTAGTCGCTGCTGCAACCTCACCACTTATCCATTCCTTTACCCATTAAGCTTTGCTAGTATTGATACCCATGGTAATAGGATTGCTGAGTCCTCGTGGCTCACAGATTACTACAACAACAGTTGCAGGTACAGGTTATACGATGATCATGACGCGAGAGCGATGCTTGCTTGCGTTGAGTTCTTCTTCTGCTTCTTCGATCAGGGCATAGGTTCCAGGTCGGCAGTCTGGGCTAGCAGGGTGGATGTCATTTGAGTTTCTCTTTGTGTTTCATCCGTAGCCGGATGATGCTCTTATGTTTTGTGATGTTGTATTCGTGTGGCATTGTATGCCTCTTGTATGTATCCCCATCTATTATGTAATGTTGATGTAATGATATCCACCTTGCAAAAGTGTTTCAATATGCGGTTCTATCCTTGGTGGGACCGTCGAGTCTCTTTAGGATAGTATCACATATTGGGCGTGACACCGTCGCTCACCCGAATGCTCCACTCGCCCTCTCGCTCCACTTGCCGTTAATCTCACACAGTTGGCATTTCTAGTCACGCCCAATCGCCCACTCTCTCCACTTGCACCCCCCCTCTTGCTATCCCCCTTCATCACAAGACGGTTCAGCGGCGAGGCGATTCCGCGGCGCAAGTATCATGGAGGCCAATTCCCGTCACCACAAGTCCACACAGTTGATCCACCGCGTCGACCTTGTCACTGGGCAAAGGTAACATCTACATCCTTGTTGCCCCCCCACCTGCTCTACTATTCCACGGCGGTTCCTCGGCGAATCCGCGGAGGAAGGGTCCGAGAGATCGGTTCCTATCACCGGGAGTCCATGACGTGTAGCTAGCCTCTCCGCGGCGTTGGCATTGTTGCGCGTGGAAAGCTCCACCCGTAGCGCATCCTCCTTGATTTCCCCCGCATACCCTTGGTCATTCTAGGAACGCTAGATAGCTAGCGTTTGTTTGAGATTCAACAAAGATCTGTCTAATGTTTCTTGGAATTTCTGGTCGTGTTCATGGTGGTTGACTGTCGAAATAGATCCAAGGGGTTTCATGGTGGTTTCGTGAGGTAGATGGAGAGAGGATTGCTCACTTGTGGGTCATTTGTACAGGTCCGATGTTGTCCATGGCAACTCCCCTAATCTATATGGTTGTCAATTGCCATGTGTTTTTGTATGCTCTGCAATTTGTAACATGGCAATTTTGTATCTACATTCCAATATATGCACTCCTTTTCTGACCTTCTCAATATTTTTGCCATTACCCAACTAATATTTTTGCCATGTTACTGTATAAAATCATGGCAACCGTTTGAACCTCACAATTGGTATTTTGGTATAATGTGACTTGAAACCTACAATGTTGTTTTCAACCAAATTACCATGTTATTTTTCTCATTCTGGCAGGCCACAGTACCCACATACACTAGTGAATCAACTTTTTTCAACATTTTTGCAACCCCACAACCTAACACTTGCCATGTTACTATATAAAACATGGCAACTTTCTCTGAACCTCATAAATTGTCATTTTGCATACTCTATTTTCAAAATTGCCATCTTGTTTTCAATAAGATTGCCATGTTATTTTGTCATTTTGGCATGCCACACTACCTGACATTCATTCAATGTTCATTTCAACATTTCCACTCTAGGCTCTGGCATGTTTTTCCTTGCATCCTAGTGCCTTTTATGTTGCCACTTGGGGTTTCTGCCATGCCCACACACTTTGATGATTAAGCATGTCATATAAAATACCTATGATTTTTCTATATTTATTAATTGCCATGAGAGACAAAATGAACATATCAACTAGAGAATGTACATCAAAATAATTTCCATGGAAAATACATTCTTTTCACCATTTCCATAGTTTTAATGTAACTGGAATTTCTCTATGTACAACGTATTTGGCACTATTTTTGTACAACTGTTGGCATGCTTTTCTATATATATTTCCATACAATCCCCCACGGTTTGTTTAAACATAGTTTCTTTTTGTCTTTTATGTTTTTTTACAGCATCATGGTTCGCAACCACGAGGACAATGAAGACGAGGACTTCATGCCGGTGCCACGGGATGATGCGGCTGCTGGCAAACACGAAGGGAAGGAGGTATTTGTTTTTTTTGCTTTGTTTGATCCCTGGTGCAACTCTAGCTGATATGGCGGTCTAACTTCTTATGGCAATTATAGTATACTACACATGGAACTATAGCATAATTCATATGGAAATTGCATTTAGACTTCACATGGCGATTGCAATAGTTGATACATGGCAACTATAGCACACTACACATGGAAACTATAGTATACTACAGATGGCAATTCCATTATATGGCACATGTCAACCATAGCATCCCGCAGTTTGGAAACACAACACACTTCCACATGGCTTTTTTCTAGCGAGTGAACATGCTATTCTGTTTCAAATGCACAAATGACAACTTTAAATTTTTATTTCTAACGACCTTCATTTTCATGCTCAGTTTTTTCTAGAAGAAGAAACCACACAATAAGGTTTGCAAGAACGATTAACAGAACTTAACCAAAAATCCAGTCCTGGGAAGAAGGCAGCTGCTACGAAGATGGGGATGCTGGCATTGATGGACACTCAATGTACAAACTTAGTGAATACTGCGTGCGATTGGCTTCGGGAGATTTATTACCCTGCCTCGAGGGATTTTGTCATTTCAAGCCGTGGAAGGCGCCCTCTGGGTCAGGATTACATTTTTCCACCTTTGGTGTCCGCCGTGGCGGAATGGATGTACCTTACCAGGTGGACAACAAAGTTGAGGAACACTTGTTCCCTTGATTGTTTCCTAGCGAGGAGTCCATGCTGCTCATCTCTGCCCTTGCAACTTCATTGGGTGGTATGAAAACCCATGGTGACGTCTTTAAGATGAATATCCTCATGTTCCTAATCTCGTCCGTCTTTGCGCCTACCACGTCCATTTGACCAATCAACAGATGCTTTGCTATCCTAGTAAATGTCCTTCTTCCTTTTTCTTATCTTTTGTTGTCCACCCTAACATGCTTTTCAATTGTTATTTATCCATGCATGCTATATTTTTTGAATCGCATGACAAGATAAGCGATGTTATTAACATGAATTGGTGCAAGTTTATTGCCGAATTCCTACATGATTCCTTCAGTAAAAATATGTACAACAAGGGCTGCCGCCTTCATCTCATGGCAAGTGTTCTCTGTCTTCTTTTTTAAACTTTGTGTCATATGTGATTTTCCATTCATTTAAATCATGGAACCTAATGTTTGCCCTATTTTCCCCTCCATCTTATTTGTGTTTTCCGGCTCATGTACGTTGACAAACTTGACCTCTCTACCGTCGATCTCGTCCCATTCGGTGGCCCGCCTCCTCCATATAAGTTTGCCGTCTCTGCTTGGGCTTATGACATGGTTAAGGATGTCCTTGCTGCAGACAAGAGAACTGAGACATCGTATGACAAACTCCAGGTTAGTTGCTCTTCCATTTTATTAAGTAGTATGTTTGATTGTGCAATTGCCCTTTATACTTCACATTCTTTGATATGGCATATTCTGCAAAATAGCTTGAACTTGCACCACTTTTTCATTTTTTACGTTCCATAAGCTGGCAATTTTATAAAAACATACATGAAAATTTCATACACATTTTTACTTTTTGTTGTTATTTTTTTCAACATACGTGCGTTCCTTTTTCTGTTTGTGACTGGAGCCTCTTTTTACTTCTACAATTTATCGTTCTCTGTTCGTAATACTGACCCCTCTTCACTATCTGCAGCTAATTGTCAAGCATTCTATCAACAATAGCTTTTTGGGTGCCCCGCATAATTTGACCAAGTGGATGGATGTCCGTTAAGGTCCATCTTGTCCCTTCGAGGTAATTCAACACGCTTTTTTCACGCATGCATACATGATTCTTGCTATCTGACATTTTCCGATCTCTTCTCCCCATGTGTCTATCCGTTTTGTTTGTATCAATTAGATGAGGGGTAATGTCGAGCATTTAGTCAGCCAATTTTCTTCTGGCATGAGCAACCTTTGTCGGGGTAATTGACCACGGGTACCCCGAAGACGGCAAGACAATATGTCAAGACATTGGGGCTAGCAAAACCCCTCAGTCCGACTGCTCAGGCCGCCCAGGCGGCCCCTTGTCCAACTGCCCGGACCGACTCGCCACCTGGCCAGCTCCCCGCCCGGCTGCTCCAACCAGGCGGCTGCCGACTGCGCCAACCAGGCGGCTGCCCGAAGTCAACCGCCAACACCGACAAGACGACCATACCCGACACTGTGCACACGTCACCTCAAGCCATCATGTACAGTGTCACTTGTCCCTGGGCACTATTTATGAAGTGACCCAGGAGACAAGTATGACACCCCCACCATGCCTCATACATGGCTTGGTTTGTAAGTTACCCAAGGTAGCTTACAACCAACCCAGCACCACCCACGCCCAATACTCCTATATAAAGAGGCACACATCCATCCATGCACACATGCTCACGCCACACACACTTGGCCGGCCACAATGGCTCCCTGGGAGCACTCCACTCCCCCTTGCTAGCTAGCTCATACACACATATGAGACATATACAAAGTGAGATGCCTATGACACTGAGCTTAGACACAGCTCTAGGAGCAACTCTGTACCAGATATACCAGATATACTTAGACATGCAGGAGTAGGGGTATTATCTCTTCGGAGAGCCCCGAACCTGGGTAAACCCCCGCGTGCTATTTGCATACCCGCTCCCGGATATTCCAGCAGCAGTCTTGCCCTCACACTAAGCCACCCTGTGGCATCTGTCGACTCACACCCCCCGTGAGAATACCACGACAGTTGGGGCCCACAGCATGCCCCGTGACGCCCGCGCATGCCACTGCCGCCTCCCCTCTGCTCTGAAGGAAAGACAGGAAAAGAAAGATACGTCTGGGAAGAGAAAAACAAAAGTCGGGCCGGCTGGAGTCGTGAATGGAAGAATAGTCAGAGGCCCGGCTGACGTAAACGGGCCGGCTGCTAAAAAAAGTGGTGAGAGGCCGGCTGGTTCAGCACAATGCGCCGGCTGAAGCAAAGAGAAAAGTCAGGCCAGGTGCCCAGCCAGCTGACTGAAAAAAAGAGAAGAAGAAGAAGGGGGAGATAAATGCGAGCTGGCTGCTCGTTTCCAGACGGCCGACTGCCCAGACAGATGAAAAAGAAACCCGCGTCCGGCTGCCCACAACCGGACAAAGAGAAGAAGAAGAAAAAAGAATCAACTTCAACAAAGAAGACAAAATAGTTGCCGGGAGATCCGGCTCGACTGCTCAACAGTCAGTCTGAATCTCGGGGGCTACACCCAGCGGGTGCGCTGACGCGCCCCCGTGAGGAAGAAGACAAAGTAGTTGTCGGGAGATCCGGCCCGACTGCTCAGCAGTCGGCCCAAATCTCGGGGGCTACACCCAGCGGGTGCGCTGACGTGCCCCCATCAGAAAGAAGACAAAGTAGTTGCCGAGAGATCCGGCCCGACTACTCAGCAGTCGGCCCGAATCTCGGGGGCTACACCCAGTGGGTGCGCTGGCGCGCCCCCACGGAAGATTACAAGAAAACAAAAACAAGAGACAAAAGAAGAGTTTTTTCCGGCTGCTAGTAGCCAGCAGAAGAGAAGAAAGAAGAAAAAGGGCGCTGCCAGACGCCTCGCCGCCTGGCCGGCTGTGCCAAGCCAGCTCGGCCGCGTCCCGCTCACCCCCTGGCTGGTCAAGCCCGACCAGCTGGACCCTCCTCGAGCACCTAGAGGCTCGAGGGCTACACCCAGCAGGTGCGCCGGCGCACTCCGCGAGCGCCGAGCCGCGCTGGCTGTCTTCAGCAAACTCCGCTTCGCCTACACGAAAATCAATGTGAGCTAATCACCCGCATATTTTTGCACCGCAAAAGCAGGATAACCTCGAGCGATGCTCGGGGGGCTATCTCCGCATTTTATCACAGTTGCATCACTGTTCGCCCCGGCGCCAGCAAGAGTTAGCCCGGGGGCTGGCCGCTTGGCATGAGACGTTAGTTCCCGCAGACGGCTTAGTAGCATGCGCGGTACCAAAGGCCCACTCTTAGTCACAGATCACAGAGCGGCTGTCCGGCTAGCAAGAGTGAACGCTGGAGGTCACCCATGCAAAAAACGTCCGGGAAGAAAAACGGTTTGGGTGACCCGGCCGTTTCCTTTACGAGTATCTGGTTGGTCGAATCTGCTCCTAGAGTCTAAGTACTGTACACTCCACTTCGCGGCCCACTCTCAGCTACAGACCACAGAGCGGCTGTCCGGCAAGCGAGAGCACAAGCCAAAGAGCGGAGGGAACACGAAATAGATTAAGGGGGCTCGAACGAAACCGAGTCGGCACCCTCCGCATAAAACTTGCAATGCTAAAAGCAAACATTTTATATATCTGCGCGGACTAACTTTGTCTTTTGCATGATCACTTCCGTGGGGAACCCCTCCCCCTCCTCGCTCGGAGGCTACACCCAGCGGGTGCGCTTGCGCGCCCCCGCCGGAAGCAAGCCGCACCGACTGCGATCCGCAGCCGTCCATCATCGACATCTTCTACATCAACACCCGCTAAAAAACCTCCGCCCAACTTCGCCAAGTTGCCCGGAGGCTCGGGGGCTACTGTCGGGGTAATTGACCACGGGTATCCCGAAGATGGCAAGACAATATTTCAAGACATCGAGGCTAGCAAAGCCCCTCAGTCCGACTGCTCAGGCCGCCCAGGCGGCCCCCTGTCCGACTGCCGGGACCGACTCGCCACCCGGCCTGCTCCCGTCCGGCTGCTCCAACTAGCCGACTGCCGACTGCGCCAACCAGCCGGCTGCCCGAAGTCAACCGCCGACATCGATGAGACGGCCGTACCCGGCACTATGCACACGTCACCTCAAGCCATCATGTACAGTGCCACTTGTCCCTAGGCACTATTTATGAAGTGACCCAGGAGACAAGTATGACACCCCCACCATGCCTCATACATGGCTTGGTTTGTAAGCTACCCAAGGTAGCTTACAACCAACGCCACCACCACCTACGCCCACTACTCCTATATAAAGGGGCACACATCCATCCATGCACACATGCTCACGCCACACACACTTGGCCGGCCACAATGGCTCCCTGGGAGCACTCCGCTCCCCCTTGCTAGCTAGCTCATACACACATATGAGACATATACAAAGCCAGATGCCTATGGCACTGAGCTTAGACACAGCTCCAGGAGCAACTCTGTACCAGATATACTAGATATACTCAGACATGCAGAAGTAGGGGTATTATCTCTCAGGAGAGCCCCGAACCTGGGTAAACCCCCGCGTGCTATTCGCTTACCCGCTCCCGGATATTCCAGCAGCAGTTTTGCCCTCACACTAAGCCACCCTGTGGCATCTATCAACTCGCAACCCCCTCATGAGAATACCACGACAACCTTCTTGGCAACTTTGTTCAGGGTTGGACAACAATGTCGGGTGTAACACCCCGATAATTATGCTACAGCGGATCCCTGACTAATGATGCCACATCATCCCATTTAATCCCTCCTGGTTAAAGCCTAAGTCAAATACAAATTTAAATTGCAAGTGAAACTTAAAGTTTCACAAACATGGTTACAAAATAGTTCACCATTTAGCAAATAATCCATAACAAATAATTGTTAAGGAAAACAACATCACCACAATGCTAAATGGGCTATAACAATTAAAACAGTGCTAAAACATCTCATTTAAATGATTTTCCATTTATGCAAAATTCAAACAAATTCAAATGCCTCCCAAACTTTTTGTGGCAGTGCCAAATATTGCAATGTATTTATGTGAAAAGTTTCACATTTTACAAAAATCATTTGCTATCAAGAAAAAATAAATAGAAATGAATAAAAGAAACAAAAAATAATAAGAAAAGGGCCTACTACAACTGTGTCACTAGGCCCTAGTGGCCACAGTGCAAGGCCCAGCCCATCTCCACCACCTCCTCCTCCTCTGTACAGGAGACAGGGAGGTCGTGGCGCTCATCCAGGGCGCCATTCCCATGGATGGCCACCACGTCGCCCCCACGCTATATCTACGTCCCTCGGAAACCCCAAACCGCCCTCTTCCTTTCCCCCCTCGTTTCGCTTTTGCCCCGTACCTCTACTGCTCTGTCCGTGTTCTGGGAACCAGGATACCCAGACTTGCCTGCCTGCGGCCCACAGCGTGGCTTCATCGACGACCTAGTATGACCCATCTACAACACCAACAAGTCAAGACCCTTGTGAGGGGCCAAGCCTCGTGAGGCGGACGACGCCAAGACCTTCGGAGGGAGAGGCCTCCCCGGGCTGCCTCCTAAAGAGCGGAGATTCCTATGAAGGTGCTCAACCTCATGAGGCTGAGGTGACGCAAGCCATGACGACCAAAGCCAGGCGGGCGCCAGCAAGCGCAGAGGAGCAGGTTTCCTCTTTGATGCTAAGAAGGCAAGTGCAGGCGCGGAGTCCTGAGGAATCAGTCAAAGATTTCCATTCCCATGCAACAAGACCAAGACCGCCAGGACGGATGCCATCGCCGAGCCCACCACAGCGTCACGACCAGGAGCTTTGCAGGAGAAGACCACCTTTTGTCAGGATAAATGTACTACTTGTTCCCGTTCTAATTGGCCACCGTGGATCCCTTCCCGCCTACGTTTTGGGGAAGAGGACCAAGGCCACTATAAGTATAGGCTAGCCACCACCATAGAGGAGGTCGGATCCCTCCAACTCTCACACACACTAGATCATACCTCGCGAGGTTGTTCTTCCCTTGTACTAGTTCATCCTTAGCCCCTCGTGAGGCAAATCCATCACAAGCAGGAGTAGGGTTTTACACCACAAGGTGGCCCGAACCTGGGTAAACTGCCGTGTCCATCTTCTTCCTTGTTCACCGAGCTAGGCCGTGGGGGCGACGAACTGGTTGGCTGAAGGGGTTGAGTTCTTCGTGTGGGGAACGCGGTAATTTCAATTTTTTTCCTACGATCACGCAAGATCTATCTAGGTGATGCATAACAACAAGAGGGGAGAGTGTGTCCATGTACCCTTGTAGACCGAAAGCGGAAGTGTTCAATAACGCGATTGATGTAGTCGAACTTCTTCGCGATCCAACCGATCAAGTACCGAACATACGACACATCCGCGTTTAGCACACGTTCAGCTCGATGACGTCCCTCGTGCTCTTGATCCAGTTGAGGAGGAGGGTGAGTTCTGTCAGCATGACTGGGTGGCGACGACAATGATGATGCTACTGGCGCAGGGCTTCGCCTAAGCACTACGATGGTATAATCGAGGTGTGTAACTGTGGAGGGGGGCACCACACACGGTTAAGAGAAACTTGTGTGTCTTTGGGGTGCCCCCTTCCCACGTATATAAAGGAGGGAGGGAGAGAGGCCGGCCCTCGTAGGGGTGCGCCAAGTGTAGGGAGTCCTACTAGGACTCCCAAGTCCTAGTAGGATTCACTTTCCTTTTCGGAGTAGGAAAGAAGGAAAGGAGGGACAGGGAGAAGGAAAGGGGGGGCCGCACCCCCACCCCTTGTCCAATTCGGTTTGGCCAGGGGGAGGCGCGCGCCACCTTGTGGCCCTTCTTCCCTCTCTCCACTAAAGCCCGATAAGGCCCATTAACTTCCCCCGGCGAATTCCCGTAACTCTCCGGTACTCCGAAAAATACTCGAATCACTCAGAACCATTCTGATGTCCGAATATAGCCTTCCAATATATCAATATTTACCTCTCGACCATTTGGAGACTCCTTGTCATGTGCATGATCTCATTCGGGACTCCGAACAAACTTCGGTCATAAAATCACATAACTCATAATACAAATCATCATCGAACGTTAAGCATGCGGACCCTATAGGTTCGAGAACTATGTAGACATGGCCGAGACACATCTCCGATCAATAACCAATAGCGGAACCTGGATGCTCATATTGGCTCCTACATATTCTACGAAGATCTTTATCGGTCAAACCGCATAACAACATACGTTGTTCCCTTTGTCATCGGTATGTTGCTTGCCCGAGATTCGATCGTCGGTATCATCATACCTAGTTCAATCTCGTTACCGGCAAGTCTCTTTACTCGTTCCATAATACTCCATGTCACAACTAACTCATTAGTCACAATGCTTGCAAGCCTTATAGTGATGAGTATTACCGAGTGGGCCCAGAGATACCTCTCCGAAACACAGAGTGACAAATCCTACTCTCGATCTATGCCAACCCAACAAACACCTTTGAAGGCACCTGTAGAGCATCTTTATAATCACCCATTTATGTTGTGACGTTTGATAGCACACAAGGTGTTCCTCCGGAGTTGCATAATCTCATAGTCTGAGGAACGTGCATAAGTCATGAACAAAGCAGTAGCAATGAAACTGTAATGATCATAATTCTAAGCTAACGGATGGGTCTTGTCCATCACATCATTCTTCTAATGATGTGATCCCGTTCATCAAATGACAACACATGTCTATGGTTAGGAAACATAACCATCTTTGATTAATGAGCTAGTCAAGTAGAGGCATACTAGGGACACTATGTTTTGTCTATGTATTCACACATGTACTAAGTTTTCGGTCAATACATTTCTAGCATGAATAATAAACATTTATTATGATATAAGGAAATATAAATAGCAATTTTATTATTGCCTCTAGGCCATATTTCTTTCAGTCTCCCACTTGCACTAGAGTCAATAATCTAGTTCACATCGCCATGTGATTTAACATCAATAGTTCACATCTGTATTTGATTAACACCCATAGTTCACATCACCATGTGACCAACAACCAAAGGGTTTACTAGAGTACTAAGGTGATTAATACCCAAAGAGTACTAAGGTGTGATCATGTTTTGCTTATGAGAGAAGTTTAGTCAACGGGTCTGTCACATTTAGAGCCGTATGTATTTTCAAATATTCTATGTCTACAATGCTCTGCATGGAGCTACTCTAGCTAATTGCTCCCACTTTCAATATGTATCCAGATTGAGACTTAGAGTCATCTGGATTGGTCTAAAAGCTTGCATCGACGTAACTCTTTACGACAAGATCTTTATCACCTCCATAACCGAGAAATATTTCCTTAGTCCTCACTAAGGATAATTTTGACCGCTGTCCAGTGATCTACTCTTAGATCACTATTGTACCCCCTTGCCAAACTCATGGCAAGGTGCACAATAGGTCTGGTACATAGCACAACATACATTATAGAACCTATGACTGTGGCATAGGGAATGGCTTTCATTCTCTTTCTATCTTTTGTCGTGGTCGGGCTTTGAGTCTTACTCAACTTTACACCTTGTAATACAGGCAAGAACTCCTTCTTTGACTGATCCAGTTTGAACTCTTTCAAAAAACTTGTCAAGGTATGTACTCATTGAAAAATCTTTATCAAGCATCTTGATCTATCTCTATAGATCTTGATGCCCAATATGTAAGCAGCTTCACCGAGGTCTTTCTTTGAAAATCTCCTTTCAAACTCTCCTTTATGCTTTCTAGAAAATTCTACATCATTTCCGATCAACAATATCATTCACATATACTTATTAGAAAGGCTATAGTGCTCCCACTCACTTTCTTGTAAATACAGGCTTCACCGCAAGTCTGTATAAAACTATATGCTTTAATCAACTCATCAAAGCATATATTCCAACTCCGAGATGCTTGCACCAGTCCATAGATGGATCGCTGGAGCTTGCACACCTTGTTAGTACCTTTAGGATTGAAAAAACCTTCTGTTTGCATCATATACAACTATTCTTTAAAGAAATATACATTTAAGGAATGCAGTTTTGACAACCATTTGCGAGATTTCATAAAATATGGCAACTGCTAACTTGATTCAGACGGTTTTAAGCATCGCTACAGTTGAGAAAATCTCATTGTAGTCAACACCTTGAACCTTGTTGAAAACCTTTTTCTGACAAGTCGTGCTTTGTAGATAGTAACACTACTATCAACATCGTCTTCCTCTTGAAGATCCATTTATTTTCTATGGCTTGCCAATCATCGGGCAAGTCCACCAGAGTCCACACTTTGTTCTCATATATGGATCCTATCTCAGATTTCATGGCCTCAAGCTATTTCGCGGAATCTGGGCTCATTATCACTTCGTCATAGTTCGTAGGTTCATCATGGTCTAGTAACATGACTTCCAGAATATGATTACCGTACCACTCTAGTGTGGATCGTACTCTGGTTGACCTACGAGGTTCGTTAGTAACTTGATCTGAAGTTTCATGATAATCATCATTAGCTTCCTCACTAATTGGTGTAGGAATCACTGGAACTGATTTCTATGATGAACTACTTTCCAATTTGGGAGAAGGTACAATTACCTCATCAAGTTCTACTTTCCTCCCACTCACTTCTTTCGAGAGAAACTCCTTCTCTAGAAAGGATCCATTCTTAGCAACGAATATCTTGCCTTCGGATCTGTGATAGAAGGAGTACCCAACAGTTTCCTTTAGGCATCTTATGAAGACATAGTTCTCCAATTTGGGTTCGAGCTTATCAGGTTGAAACTTTTTCACATAAGCATCGCAGCCCCAAACTTTAAGAAACTACAACTTTGCTTTCTTGCCAAACCATAGTTCATAAGGCGTCGTCTCAACGGATTTTGATGGTGCCCTGTATAACGTGAATGCAACTGTCTCTAATGCATAATCCCAAAACGATAGTGGTAAATCGGTAAGAGACATCATAGATCACACCATATCTAATAAAGTGCGGTTACGACGTTCGGACACACCATTACGCCGTGGTGTTCGAGGTGGCGTGAGCTGTGAAACTATTCCACATTGTTTTAAATGAAGGCCAAATTCATAACTCAAATATTCACCTCCACGATCAGATCGTAGAAACTTTATTTTCTTGTTACAATAATTCTCTACTTCACTATGAAATTCTTTGAACTTTTCAAATGTTTTAGACTTGTGTTTCATTAAGTAGATATACCCATATCTTCTCAAATCATTTGTGAAGGTCAGAAAATAACGATACCTGCCACGAGCCTCAACACTCATTGGATCACATACATTGGTATGTATTATTTCCATTAACTCATTATCTTGTTCCATTGTTTCAGAAAACGGAGCTTTAGTCATCTTGCCCATAAGGCACGGTTCGCAAGTATCAAATGATTCATAATCAAGTGAGCCCATCATCATGGAGTTTCTTCATGCGCTTTACACCAATATGACCTAAACGTCAATGCCACAAATATGTTGCACTATCATTATCAACTTTGCATCTTTTGGCATCAATATTATGAATATGTGTATTACTACGATCAAGATTCAATAAGCCATCAACAATTGGGTGTATGACCATAGAAGGTTTTATTCATGTAAACAAAATAATAATTTGTTGGGGAATGTTGCAGAAAATAAAATTTTTCCTACGGTTTCACCAAGATCCATCTATGAGTTCATCTAAGCAACGAGTGAAAAGAGAGATGCATCTACATACCACTTTGTAGATCGCGAGCGGAAGCGTTCAAAAGAACGGGGTTGAGGTAGTCGTTCTCATCATGATCCTATCACCGGAGATCCTAGCGCCGAACGGACGACACCTCCGCGTTCAACACACATACGGTCAGCGTGATGTCTCCTCCGTCTTGATCCAGCAAGGGGGAAGGAGAGGTTGATGATGATCCAGTAGCACGACGGTGTGGTGGTGGATGCAGCAGAACTCCGGCAGGGCTTCGCCAAGCTGCTGCGGGAGGAGGAGGAGGTGTAGCAGGGGGAGGGAGGTGCCAAGACTTGGGTGCGGCTGCCCTCCCCCTGCCCTCCTTTATATAGGCCCCCAGGGGGGGGGGGAGCCGGCCCTGGGAGATGCAATCTCCCAAGGGGGCGGCGGCTAGGGGGGGTGGAGTGCCCCCCAAGGCAAGTGGTGCGCCCCCCCACCTAGGGTTTCCAACCCTAGGCGCAGGGGGGGGCCCAAGGGGGGCGCACCAGCCCACTAGGGGCTGGTTCCCCTCCCACTTCAGCCCACGGGGCCCTCCGGGATAGGTGGACCCACCCGGTGGACCCCCGGGACCCTTCCGGTGGTCCCGGTACAATACCGGGTGACCCCGAAACTTTCCCGATGGCCGAAACAGCACTTCCTATATAGTTTTCTTTACCTCCGGACCATTCCGGAACTCCTCGTGACGTCCGGGATCTCATCCGGGACTCTAAACAACATTCGGTTTGCTGCATACTCATATTCATATAACCCTAGCGTCACCGAACCTTAAGTGTGTAGACCCTACGGGTTCGGGAGACATGCAGACATGACCGAGACAGCTCTCCGGTCAATAACCAACAGTGGGATCTGGATACCCATGTTGGCTCCCACATACTCCTTGATGATCTCATCGAATGAACCACGATGTCGAGGGTTCAAGCAACCCCGTATACTATTCCCTTTGTCAGACGGTATGTTACTTCCCGAGACTCGATCGTCGGTATCCCAATACCTCGTTCAGTCTCGTTACCGGCAAGTCACTTTACTCGTACCGTAATGCATGATCCCATGACCAGACACTTGGTCACTCTGAGCTCATTTTGATGATGCACTACCGAGTGGGCCCAGTGATACCTCTCCGTAACACGGAGTGACAAATCCCAGTCTCGATCCGTGTCAACCCAACAGACACTTTCGGAGATACCTGTAGTGCACCTTTATAGTCACCCAGTTACGTTGTGACGTTTGGTACACCCAAAGCACTCCTACGGTATCCGGGAGTTACACGATCTCATGGTCTAAGGAAGAGATACTTGACATTGGAAAAGCTCTAGCAAAACGAACTACACAATCTTGTGCTATGCTTAGGAATGGGTCTTGTCCATCACATCATTCTCCTAATGATGTGATCCCGTTGTCAACGACATCTAATGTCCATAGTCAGGAAACCATGACTATCTGTTGACCAACGAGCTAGTCAACTAGAGGCTTACTAGGGACGTATTGTGGTCTATGTATTCACACGTGTATTACGATTTCCGGATAATACAATTATAGCATGAATAAAAGACAATTATCATGAACAAGGAAATATAATAATAATCCTTTTATTATTGCCTCTAGGGCATATTTCCAACAGTCTCCCACTTGCACTAGAGTCAATAATCTAGTTACATTGTGATGAATCGAACACCCATAGAGTTCTGGTGTTGATCATGTTTTGCTCGCGAGAGAGGTTTAGTCAACGGATCTGCGACATTCAGATCCGTATGTACTTTGCAAATATCTATGTCTCCATCTTGAACATTTTCACGGATGGAGTTGAAGCGACGCTTGATGTGCCTGGTCTTCTTGTGAAACCTGGGCTCCTTGGCAAGGGCAATAGCTCCAGTGTTGTCACAGAAGAGTTTGATCGGCCCCGACGCATTGGGTATGACTCCTAGGTCGGTGATGAACTCCTTCACCCAAATTGCTTCATGCGCTGCCTCCGAGGCTGCCATGTACTCCGCTTCACATGTAGATCCCGCCACGACGCTCTGCTTGCAGCTGCACCAGCTTACTGCTCCACCATTCAACATATACACGTATCCGGTTTGTGACTTAGAGTCATCCAGATCTGTGTCGAAGCTAGCGTCGACGTAACCCTTTACGACGAGCTCTTCGTCACCTCCATAAACGAGAAACATGTCCTTTGTCCTTTTCAGGTACTTCAGGATATTCTTGACCGCTGTCCAGTGTTCCTTGCCGGGATTACTTTGGTACCTTCCTACCAAACTTACGGCAAGGTTTACATCAGGTCTGGTACACAACATGGCATACATAATAGATCCTATGGCTGAGGCATAGGGGATGACGCTCATCTCTTCTTTATCTTTTGCCGTGGTCGGGCATTGAGCCGAGCTCAATCTCACACCTTGCAGTACAGGCAAGAACCCTTTCTTGGACTGATCCATTTTGAACTTCTTCAAAATCTTATCAAGGTATGTGCTTTGTGAAAGACCTATGAGGCGTCTCGATCTATCCCTATAGATCTTGATGCCTAATATGTAAGCAGCTTCTCCAAGGTCCTTCATTGAAAAACACTTATTCAAGTAGGCCTTAATGCTGTCCAAGAATTCTATATCATTTCCCATCAAAAGTATGTCATCTACATATAATATGAGAAATGCTACAGAGCTCCCACTCACTTTCTTGTAAACGCAGGCTTCTCCATAAGTCTGCATAAACCCAAACGCTTTGATCATCTCATCAAAGCGAATGTTCCAACTCCGAGATGCTTGCACCAGCCCATAAATGGATCGCTGGAGCTTGCACACTTTGTTAGCATTCTTAGGATCGACAAAACCTTCTGGCTGCATCATATACAGCTCTTCCTTAAGATAACCGTTAAGGAATGCCGTTTTGTCGTCCATCTGCCATATCTCATAATCATAGTATGCAGCAATTGCTAACATGATTCGGACGGACTTAAGCTTCGCTACGGGAGAGAAAGTCTCATCATAGTCAATCCCTTGAACTTGCGGATAACCCTTAGCGACAAGTCGAGCTTTATAGATGGTGACATTACCATCCGCGTCCGTCTTCTTCTTAAAGATCCATTTGTTTTCTATCGTTCGCCGATCATCGGGCAAGTCAGTCAAAGTCCATACTTTGTTTTCATACATGGATTCTATCTCGGATTGCATGGCTTCTAGCCATTTGTTGGAATCTGGGCCCGCCATCGCTTCTTCATAGTTCGAAGGTTCACCGTTGTCTAACAACATGATTTCCAGGACAGGGTTGCCATACCACTCTGGTGTGGAACGTGTCCTTGTGGACCTACGAAGTTCAGTAGCAACTTGATCAGAAGTACCTTGATCATCATCATTAATTTCCTCTGCAGTCGGTGTAGGCACCACAGGAATGTTTTCCTGAGCTGCACTACTTTCCGGTTCAAGAGGTAGTACTTCATCGAGTTCTACTTTCCTCCCACTTACTCCTTTCGAGAGAAACTCTTTTTCCAGAAAGGATCCGTTCTTGGCAACAAAGATCTTGCCCTCGGATCTTAAGTAGAAGGTATACCCAATGGTTTCCTTAGGGTATCCTATGAAGACACATTTTTCCGACTTGGGTTCGAGCTTTTCAGGTTGAAGTTTCTTGACATAAGCATCACATCCGCAAACTTTTAGAAACGACAGCTTAGGTTTCTTCCCAAACCATAATTCATACGGTGTCGTCTCAACGGATTTAGACGGTGCCCTATTTAAAGTGAATGTAGCTGTCTCTAGAGCGTATCCCCAAAATGATAGCAGTAAATCGGTAAGAGACATCATAGATCGCACCATATCCAATAGAGTGCGATTACGATGTTCGGACACATTGTTACACTGAGGTGTTCCAGGCGGCGTGAGTTGTGAAACGATTCCACATTTTCTTAAGTGTGTACCAAATTCGTGACTTAAATATTCTCCTCCACGATCCGATCATAAGAGTTTTATCTTTCGGTCACGTTGATTCTCTACTTCATTCTGAAATTCCTTGAACTTTTCAAAGGTCTCAGACTTGTGTTTCATCAAGTAGACATACCCATATCTACTCAAGTCATCAGTGAGAGTGAGAACATAACGATATCCTCCGCGAGCCTCAACGCTCATTGGACCACACACATTAGTATGTATGATTTCCAATAAGTTGGTTGCTCGCTCCATTGTTCCGGAGAACGGGGTCTTGGTCATTTTGCCCATGAGGCATGGTTCGCATGTGTCAAATGATTCATAATCTAGAGACTCTAAAAGTCCATCAGCATGGAGCTTCTTCATGCGCTTGACACCAATGTGACCAAGGCGGCAGTGCCACAAGTATGTGGGACTATCGTTATCAACTTTACATCTTTTGGTATTCACACTATGAATATGTGTAACATTACGTTCGAGATTCATTAAGAATAAACCATTGACCATCGGGGCATGACCATAAAACATATCTCTCATATAAATAGAACAACCATTATTCTCGGATTTAAATGAGTAGCCATCTCGTATCAAACGAGATCCAGATACAATGTTCATGCTCAAACTTGGCACTAAATAACAATTATTGAGGTTTAAAACTAATCCCGTAGGTAAATGTAGAGGTAGCGTGCCGACGGCGATCACATCGACCTTGGAACCATTCCCGACGCGCATCGTCACCTCGTCCTTCGCCAGTCTCCGCTTATTCCGCAGCTCCTGCTGTGAGTTACAAATGTGAGCAACGGCACCGGTATCAAATACCCAGGAGTTACTACGAGTACTGGTAAGGTACACATCAATTACATGTATATCAAATATACCTTTAGTGTTGCCGGCCTTCTTGTCCGCTAAGTATTTGGGGCAGTTCCGCTTCCAGTGACCCTTCCCTTTGCAATAAAAGCACTCAGTCTCAGGCTTGGGTCCATTCTTTGACTTCTTCCCGGCAACTGGCTTACCGGGCGCGGCAACATCTTTGCCGTCCTTCTTGAAGTTCTTCTTACCCTTGCCCTTCTTGAACTTAGTGGTCTTATTGACCATCAACACTTGATGTTCTTTCTTGATTTCAACCTCTGCTGACTTCAGCATTGAAAATACCTTAGGAATGGTCTTCACTATCCCCTGCATATTGTAGTTCAGCACAAAGCTCTTGTAGCTTGGTGGGAGCGACTGAAGGATTCTGTCAATGACCGCCTCGTCCGGGAGGTTGATCTCCAGCTGGGACAGGCGGTTGTGCAACCCAGACATTTTGAGTATGTGCTCACTGACAGAACTGTTTTCCTCCATCTTACAACTATAGAACTTGTCGGAGACTTCATATCTCTCGACCCGGGCATGAGCTTGGAAAACCATTTTCAGCTCCTCGAACATCTCATATGCTCCGTGTTTCTCAAAATGCTTTTGGAGCCCCGGTTCTAAGCTGTAAAGCATGCCGCACTGAACGAGGGAGTAATCATCAGCACGTGATTGCCAAGTGTTCATAACGTCTTGGTTCTCTGGGATGGGTGCTTCACCTAGCGGTGCATCTAGGACATAATCTTTCTTGGCTGCTATGAGGATGATCCTCAGGTTCCGGACCCAGTCCGAATAGTTGCTGCCATCATCTTTCAGCTTGGTTTTCTCTAGGAACGCGTTGAAGTTCATGTTGACATGAGCGTTGGCCATTTGATCTACAAGACATATTTTGCAAAAGTTTTAGACTAAGTTCATGATAATTAAGTTCATCTAATCAAATTATTTAATGAACTCCCACTCAGATTAGACATCCCTCTAGTCATCTAAGTGTTACACGATCCGAGTCGACTAGGCCGTGTCCGATCATCACGTGAGACGGACTAGTCATCATCGGTGAACATCTCCATGTTGATCGTATCTTCCATACGACTCATGTTCGACCTTTCGGTCTCTGTGTTCCGAGGCCATGTCTGTACATGCTAGGCTCGTCAAGTTAACCCTAAGTGTTCTGCATGTGTAAATCTGTCTTACACCCGTTGTATGTGAACGTAAGGATCTATCACACCCGATCATCACGTGGTGCTTCGAAACGACGAACTTTAGCAACGGTGCACAGTTAGGGGGAACACTTTCTTGAAATTATTATAAGGGATCATCTTATTTACTACCGCCGTTCTAAGTAAACAAGATGCATAAAACATAATAAACATCACATGCAATTATATAGTAGTGACATGATATGGCCAATATCATATAGCTCCTTCGATCTCCATCTTCGGGGCTCCATGATCATCTTCGTCACCGGCATGACACCATGATCTCCATCATCATGATCTCCATCATTGTGTCTTCATGAAGTTGTCACGCCAACGACTACTTCTACTTCTATGGCTAACACGTTTAGCAATAAAGTAAAGTAATTTACATGGCGTTCTTCAATGACACGCAGGTCATACAAAAAATAAAGACAACTCCTATGGCTCCTGCCGGTTGTCATACTCATCGACATGCAAGTCGTGATTCCTATTACAAGAACATGATCTCATACATCACAATATATCATTCATCATTCATCACAACTTCTGGCCATATCACATCACATGACAATTGCTGCAAAAACAAGTTAGACGTCCTCTAATTGTTGTTGCATCTTTTACGTGGCTGCAATTGGGTTCTAGCAAGAACGTTTCTTACCTACGAATAACCACAACGTGATTTTGTCAACTTCTATTTACCCTTCATAAGGACCCTTTTCATCTAATCCGCTCCAACTAAAGTAGGAGAGACAGACACCCGCTAGCCACCTTATGCAACTAGTGCATGTCAGTCGGTGGAACCTGTCTCACGTAAGCATACGTGTAAGGTCGGTCCGGGCCGCTTCATCCCACAATACCGCTGAAGCAAGAAAAGACTAGTAGCGGCAAGCAAGTTGACAAGATCTGCGCCCACAACAAAATTGTGTTCTACTCGTGCAATAGAGAACTACGCATAGACCTAGCTCATGATGCCACTGTTGGGGAACATTGCAGAAAATAAAATTTTTCCTATGGTTTCACCAATATCCATCTATGAGTTCATCTAAGCAACGAGTGAAAGGAGAGATGCATCTACATACCACTTTGTAGATCGTGAGCGGAAGCGTTCAAAAGAACGGGGTTGAGGTAGTCGTTCTCGTCGTGATCCTATCACCGGAGATCCTAGCGCCGAACGGACGACACCTCCGCGTTCAACACATGTATGGTCAGCGTGATGTCTCCTCCGTCTTGATCCAGCAAGGGGGAAGGAGAGGTTGATGATGATCCAGCAGCATGCTGGCGTGGTGGTGGATGCAGCAGAACTCCGGCAGGGCTTCGCCAAGCTGCTGCGGGAGGAGGACGAGGTGTAGCAGGGGGAGGGAGGCACCAAGACTTGGGTGCGGCTGCCCTCCCCCCTGCCCTCCTTTATATAGGCCCCAAGGGGGGGGGGGGGCGCCGGCCCTGGGAGATGCAATCTCCCAAGGGGGCGGCGGCCGGGGGGGGGGGTGGAGTGCCCCCCAAGGCAAGTGGTGCGCCCCCCTAGGGTTTCCAACCCTAGGCATAGGGGGGCCCAAGGGGGGGCGCACCAGCCCACTAGGGGCTGGTTCCCCTCCCACTTCAGCCCATGGGGCCCTCCGGGATAGGTGGCCCCACCCGGTGGACCCCCGGGACCCTTACAGTGGTCCCGGTACAATACCGGGTGACCCCGAAACTTTCCCGATGGCCGGAACAACACTTCCTATATAGTTTTCTTTACCTCCGGACCATTCTGGAACTCCTCGTGACGTCCGGGATCTCATCCGGGACTCCAAACAACATTCGGTTTGCTGCATACTCATATTCATACAACCCTAGCGTCACCGAACCTTAAGTGTGTAGACCCTACGGGTTCGGGAGACATGCAGACATGACCGAGACAGCTCTCCGGTCAATAACCAACAGCGGGATCTGGATACCCATGTTGGCTCCCACATACTCCTTGATGATCTCATCGGATGAACCACGATGTCGAGGGTTCAAGCAACCCCGTATACTATTCCCTTTGTCAGACGGTATGTTACTTGCCCGAGACTCGATCGTCGGTATCCCAATACCTCGTTCAGTCTCGTTACCGGCAAGTCACTTTACTCGTACCGTAATGCATGATCCCGTGACCAGACACTTGGTCACTTTGAGCTCATTATGATGATGCACTACCGAGTGGGCCCAGTGATACCTCTTCGTAACACGGAGTGACAAATCCCAGTCTCGATCCGTGTCAACCCAACAGACACTTTCGGAGATACCTGTAGTGCACCTTTATAGTCACCCAGTTACGTTGTGACGTTTGGTACACCCAAAGCACTCCTACGGTATCCGGGAGTTACACGATCTCATGGTCTAAGGAAGAGATACTTGACATTGGAAAAGCTCTAGCAAAACGAACTACACGATCTTGTGCTATGCTTAGGAATGGGTCTTGTCCATCACATCATTCTCCTAATGATGTGATCCCGTTGTCAACGACATCTAATGTCCATAGTCAGGAAACCATGACTATCTGTTGACCAACGAGCTAGTCAACTAGAGGCTTACTAGGGACGTATTGTGGTCTATGTATTCACACGCGTATTACAATTTCCGGATAATACAATTATAGCATGAATAAAAGACAATTATCATGAACAAGGAAATATAATAATAATCCTTTTATTATTGCCTCTAGGGCATATTTCCAACACAATTAATCTCTGTCTTAGATGAATAACCGTATCACAATAAACATGATCTAATCATATTTATGCTCAATGCAAACACCAAATAATATTTATTTAGGTTCAACACTAATCTCGAAAGTATAGGGAGTGTGCGATGATGATCATATCAATCTTGGAACCACTTCCAACACACATCGTCACTTCACCCTCAACTAGTCTCTGTTTATTCTGTAACTCCTGTTTCGAGTTACTAATCTTAGCAACTGAACAAGTATCGAATACCCAGGGCTACTATGAACACTAGTAAGGAACACATCAGTAACCTGTATATCAAAATACCTTTGTTCACTTTGCCATCCTTCTTATCCACCAAATATGTGGGGTAGTTCTGCTTCCAGTGACCATTTCCTTTGCAGTAGAAGCACTCAGTTTCAGGCTTAGGTCTAGCTTTGGGCTTGTTCACGAGAGTGACAACTTGCTTGCCATTCTACTAGAAGTTCCCTTTCTTTCCCTTGCCCTTTTCTTGAAACTAGTGGTCTTGTCAATCATAAACACGTGATGCTCTTTCTTGATTTCTACCTTCATCGATTTCAGCATCACGAAGAGCTCGGGAATCGTTTTTGCCATCCCTTGCATACTATAGTTCATCATGAAGTTCCAGTAACTTGATGATGGTGACTAGAGAATTCTTTCAATCACTATCTTATCTGGAAGATTAACTCCCACTTGATTCAAGCGATTGTAGTACCCAGACATTCTGAGCACATGGTCACTAGCTGAACAATTCTCTTCCATCTTTTTAGGCGAAGTACTTGTCAGAGGTCTCATACCTCTTGACATGGGCATGAGTCTGAAATAACAATTTCAGCTCTTCGAACATCTCATATGCTCCCTGGTTTTCAAAAACGTTTTTGAAGTCCCGGTTCTAAGCGGTACAGCATGGTGCAAAAAACTATCAAGTAGTCATCATATTAAGCTAGCCAAATGTTCATAACGTCTGCATCTGCTCCTGCAATAGGTTTGTCACCTAGCGGTGCATCAAGGACATAATTCTTCTGTGCAGCAATGAGGATAAACCTCAGATCACGGACGCAATCCGCATCATTGCTATTATCATCTTTCAACTTAGTTTTCTCTAGGAACATATAAAAAAACATAGGGAAGCTACAACACGAGCTATTGATCTACACCATAATTTGCAAAATACTATCAGGACTAAGTTCATGATAAATTAAAGTTCAATTAATCATATTACTTAAGAACTCCCACTTAGATAGACATCCTGTAGTTATCTAAATGATCACGTGATGCAGTTTAACTAAACCATGTCCGATCATCACGTGAGATGGAGTAGTTTTCAATGGTGAACATCACTATGTTGATCATATCTACTATATGATTCACGCTCGACCTTTCGGTCTCCAGTGTTCCGAGGCCATATCTGCATATGCTAGGCTCGTCAAGTTTAACCAGAGTATTCTGCATGTGCAAAACTGGCTTGCCCCCGTTGTATGTGAACGTAGAGCTTATCACACCCGATCATCAGGTGGTGTCTCAGCACGAGGAACTGTCACAACGGTGCATACTCAGGGAGAACACTTATACCTTGAATTTTTAGTAAGGGATCATCTTATAATGCTACCGCCGTACTAAGAAAAATAAGATGCATAAAAGATAAACATCACATGCAATCAAAATATGGACATGATATGGCCATCATCATCTTGTGCTCATGATCTCCATCATCGAAGCATCGTCATGATCTCCATCGTCACCGGCATGACACCATGATCTCCATTGTAGCATCGTTGTCGTCTCGCCAACTATTGTTATTACGACTATCACTACCGCTTAGTGATAAAGTAAAACAATTACATGGCGATTGCATTGCATACAATTAAGCGACAACCATATGGCTCCTGCTAGTTGCCGATAACTTTGTTACAAAACATGATCATCTCATACAACAATTTATATCACATCATGCCTTGACCATATCACAAGACATCAAGTCCTGCAAAAACAAGTTAGACGTCCTCTACTTTGTTGTTGCAAGTTTTACATGGCTGCTACGGGCTTCTAGTAAGAACTGTTCTTACACAAGCATCAAAACCACAATGATTTTTCATCAAGTGTGCTGTTTTAACCTTCAACAAGGACCAGCCGTAGTCAAACTCGATTCAACTAAAGTTGGAGAAACAGACACCCGCCAACCACCTATTTGCAAAAGCATGT
Organism: Triticum aestivum; assembly: GCF_018294505.1. Classification (NCBI taxonomy): domain Eukaryota; kingdom Viridiplantae; phylum Streptophyta; class Magnoliopsida; order Poales; family Poaceae; genus Triticum; species Triticum aestivum. The sequence continues at coordinate 278,423,108 of NC_057798.1, forward strand.
CGGTAGAACCAGTCTCGTGAACACGGTCATGTAATATCGCTTCGGGCTGCTTCATCCAACAATACCGCCGAATCAAAGTAAGACGTTGGTGGTAAGCAGTATGACCATTATCTCCCACAACTCTTTGTGTTCTACTCGTGCATATAACATCTACGCATAGACCTGGCTCGAATGCCACTGTTGGGGAACACAGTAATTTCAAAAAATTTCCTATGATCGCGCAAGATCTATCTAGGTGATGCATAGCAACGAGAGGGGAGAGTGTGTCCACGTACCCACGTAGACTGAAAGCGGAAGCGTTTCAATAATGCGGTTGATGTAGTCAAACTTCTTCGCGATCCAACTGATCAAGTAACGAACATATGACACCTCCGTGTTCAACACACGTTCAGCTCGATGACGTACCTCGCGCTCTTGATCCAGTTGAGGACGGGGGTGAGTTCCGTCAGCACGACAGCGTGGTGAGGGTGATGATGATGCTACCGACGCAGGGCTTCGCCTAAGCACTACGATGGTATGAGCGAGGTGTGTAACTATGGAGGGGGGCACCGCATACGGTTAAGAGAAACTTGTGTGTCTTTCGGGTGCCCCCTGCCCACGTATATAAAGGAGGGAGGGAGAGAGGCCGTCCCTCCTTGGGGTGCGCCAAGTGTAGGGAGTGCTACTAGGACTCCCAAGTCCTAGTAGGATTCCCTTTCCTTTTCAGAGTAGGAAAGAAGGAAAGGATGGAGAGGAGAAGGAGGGGGGGGGGGCGCCCCACCCCTTGTCCAATTCGGTTTGGGCGGGGGGAGGCGCGGGCCACCCCGTGGCCCTTCTTCCCTCTCTCTACTAAAGCCCAATAAGGCCCATTAACTTCCCCCGGCGAATTCCCGTAACTCTCCGGTACTCCGAAAAATACTCGAATCACTCGGAACCATTCCGATGTCTGAATACAGCCTTCCAATATATCAATCTTTACCTCTTGACCATTTCGAGACTCCTCGTCATGTCGGTGATCTCATCCGGGACTCCTAACAAACTTCGGTCATCAAATCACATAACTCATAATACAAATCATCATCGAACGTTGTAGCGACCAGACCTCAAACGGTCAAGTCTCTGTGCATCAGTGTCATCCCTGATTGGTAATGCTGACACACACAGTACTCGAGGATTTATAACAGAGTTTCAATCACACACTTATTACATCGAATGTCTCAAAAGAGAACTTATTACAATAATATGGCTTAAGTCCATCTAAAAAGATAACAACGGAAGGCTTGGAAGATAAAGTGAGTTCATCAACTCCAACGGCATAGCTGAGTGAATGATAACGACCTAGCGCACCTTACTCTTCGTCTGAAAAGTCTGCAACATGATATGTTGCAGCCCGAAACGGGTCAGCACATGGAATATGCTGGCAATGTAACACAAAAGAGAAATGAACAGAATAAATGCTATCACTACATGCATATATGGCTGGTGGAGAGCTCTATGATTAAGGTTTTTGCATAAAGCCAATTTTTCCCTACAACAAAGGAATGTATTTTATTTAACTATCATGGTGGTTGTTAAACATTGAGAAGGTTCCTCCAACTCAATCGCAATTAAACATATATCAATTAACCCAACAAATTAATTTAGAGTGATGAGATCAACATGACAATCCAAGAACTAGATACTCAAGATGTCCATAACCGGGGACACGGCTAATCATGATTAGTTTGTACACTCTGCAGAGGTTTGCACACTTTTTCCCACAAGACTCGATCTCCTCCATTAGATTTCTCGCACTACATGGTGTTTGAGAAACGGATGACCGAGACACAGTCTTTCAGAAACATTATCTCTTTACTCTGGATGGACAGTTACACCTACTTTCCCCTACTCAACTATGCTAGAGCCCATAATAGCTTGTGGCTGCACACGAAAGTTTCTAGCATGAATAGTCTTATGATCCCTTTGAGCCTGGGTGGCGAACCGCAGGATGATCACACGGGTACTCCGGGATATCCTAGGACAACACTGGATTCTCCAGGTGTCCGCAACCAATCCACCCAGATGTGTATTTAAGTAGCCACCTTAAGTTAACCATTAATTAACAACTCTCACATCTGTCATGGATACACTCAACCAATCCACGTCTACGAGCATAGCATAGCAACCTGAGCATAACATAGAAGTAACTCCCAAAGGTTTGATAATAAAAGGGCAATAGGTTCTACCTCATCATCTACTTCCCAAACCCACATGTTATTCAGGTCCTAACCATGCAATGTTTGAGGATTGGAACTAATGCATAAAAACTGGGTAGTAAAGGGATATGATCAAAGTGTTACTTGCCTTGCTGACGATCTGCAAACCCTAGAGACTCGTAGTAGCACGCTTCGCACTCCGGGAATTCTATCGCAAACAAACAATAGCATACATAAGCACTCAAGCATAGATGCACGGGTAAAACTCAAATAAGAAGATCCAAACTGAAAGTTCAACTGAAGAGCTTCGATGAGCAAAAAGAATCACTCGAATCAGAGCTACGAAACTCAGACTACGCTCAAAGGAAGATCGAAATCAAATCTGCTTGAAACCAAATTTTAATTTTTCAAAATCCTGTTCAACTTGATTAACGGAAAGAGGGGATCGAGATGAAGATTTTGGCATTGGTTTCGCTGGATTCCGACTAGCGGTTAAAAAGTTGCGAGGGTTTGAAGATCAGGGGCTAACGTGTGATAAAAATTATCGCGGATAGGTCCCTGGCGAAAATAAAACAGAAAAAGAAAAATCTATCTGACGAACGTCCGCTAACACAGACAAATGAACGAATTCATTCGTTAAAACAAGCTAACGAAGAGCGTTCGCAGAATAAACTAACCGTAGAAAAACCGATCTAAAATAAAAAAACAATCTAGGGGTTTTAAAAAACCGAACGGTTTTTACCTAACTGAGCGAAAAGACCGGCGGCTAGCTCCGGCGGGGCTCCGGCAATGTCAGCGGGCGGCGGCAGCGCGAGATGGCAGCGGTGGCGCGGGGATTGAGGCAGGGCGGCGCTAGGGTTCGGGCGGCGGTGACTTGGGCTGGCGGGGCTGGCTGCTTCGCCCATTAAAGGGCCGGCCGGGGAAGTCCGGCTCGGGCACAGCTCGTAGGTCGATTGCATTTTTTTTTTAAAATGGACGGAGTAAAATACCTAGTTCAATCTAGTTACCGGCAAGTCTCTTTACTTGTTCCATAATACTTCATCCCGCAACTAACTCATTAGTCACAATGCTTGCAAGGCTTATAGTGATGAGTATTATCGAGAGGGCCCAGAGATACCTCTCCTAAACACAGAGTGACAAATCCTAATCTCGATCTATGCCAACCCAACAAACACCTTCGGAGACACCTGTAGAGCATCTTTATAATCACCCATTTATGTTGTGACGTTTGATAGCACACAAGGTGTTCCTCCGATATTCGCGAGTTGCATAATCTCATAGTCTGAGGAACGTGTATAAGTCATGAAGAAAGCAGTAGCAATGAAACTGTAACAATCATAATGCTAAGCTAACGGATGGGTCTTGTCGATCACGTCATTCTTCTAATGATGTGATCCCGTTCATCAAATGACAACACATGTCTATGGTTAGGAAACATAACCATTTTTGATTAACGAGCTAGTCAAGTAGAGGCATACTATGGACACTATGTTTTGTCTATGTATTCACACATGTACTAAGTTTCCGGTTAATACAATTCTAGCATGAATAATAAAGATTTATCATGATATAAGAAAATATAAATAACAACTTTATTATTGCCTCTAGGGCTTATTTCCTTCACTTATCACACACCCCAGAGTTCGAACCTTTTCTTGGGTCTGCGGAGCCCTGAATCCGACATTTGGCGCACCAGGAGGGGCGTGTCGAAACCCTTCTTTCATCTACACCCCGCGCTCGTTCCGTCGCACCCATGCCAGAGGCTTCTCGAGCTTGCGATGTGCGTTGGGCTGCTGGCCCAACCCGGGGGCGCCCCTCGGCTACATAGCTCATCATCACCCTATGCTCCCCATGACCGGCACGGATACTGGTGCCGATCACCACCCGTGGTGCGTGCCGCTCCCACACCCTCCCGTGCGGCGTCGCAACCATGTCACCGCACGGTCCTCTGGCTATGCCACGACGTCGTCCCTGCACGCTCGCCTGGAGTAGGCGAACACACGAGCCACGCTCCAGGTGGCGCGCGAGCTGCCGCGGTGCAGGTTAGCAGAAGGCAGCCACGATGCCTTACTCGCCCGCATCGCCGAGTTGCTCGATGCTGCCTGAGAGGGCACAACGCATTTCCACATCCTGTCGGCGTCGTGGACACCTCCGGGGACCCGCTCCCGCCCCTGCTGTGTTTGCTCGTCCACCTGGTGGGAGCCCAGAGGGCCCCGCGGGGGTGGTTCCGCAGGCGGCGCTGCCCCCCTAGCCCAAGGGGCGCGCCCCCGGGGTGTGACTGGGTTAGGCGGGCTCCACCAAGGCAGCGGCGAAGAGCCTCCCCCAGGCTAGCAAGGTAGGACATCACTGATGCTGGACATCAGAGCAGAGGGACTGGGGGCCGACCTCATGATGATGGCCCCTAGTGCCTCCGTGCCGCCGTTGGTGGGCTCGTTGTACGAATAAAGGAAAGGCCTATACACCTTTCCCCCGCCAGCCGAGACATAAGGATCGCCAAGGCAACATGGAGCCGGGACCCCCTACGAGCCAACCCAGCACTTCGCCAGTACCTTCGACAGCAACGGTCGCCAGCTACGACCAATATATTTGGAACATGTTGCGCTAACCTTGGATCGAGGTAAACCATGCCACGGTCGCGCACCTCCAGACGTTGGCCCCGCCTCAGGCAGGCAGGGCACGCCGGGGGGTCACGCGAGGGAAGCCCGACGCTAGAGCTCCCCCCGCACCGCAAGGCGCAGGGCGCCACCACTACGGTGGCGCGTGCCGTCCTGAAGTGGGTCCTCCGCTGGCGAGCCCTTCCCCCGGTCGAGGGCCTGCAGCCACCCGACCACCTTCTACGTAGCCCCTTACCCCTTGGTCCTGCCCTGGTTTTTGGATGCCCCAACGGTGGTCGGGGTATGCGTGAGGCGGGGTCCCCACCCGAGAAGCAAGAAGTGCCCCTCAAGTCTCCGCTCGTGACACTCTTACATAATAATGAGTGAGACTATACACGCCCCGGAGTCTCCTGAGCGCTACCCCTGAGCCTTACGGGGGCTCCCACCCACGTCCAAGTGGAAGCACCATGCTCCGCCCTGGTAGTCGACACTGTCCTCCAATGACTATTGCCATGCCCAGTGGAAGCACTGAGCTCCGCGCTGGTGAGAAGACTAGTGTAGATGCTGGACGTAGCCATCTTTTTTGCTCGCTTTTTGTAATTTGATTTGCTACTTTTGAAATGAAATTCGAAGTTTCATGCACTTGTTAAAAGAAAAAGGGGGGAACTTTCTCGATTCGTGGTGTTTCCTTTTTATGTGTTTTGTGTTTTGGGAGGCACGACTCCTGCCTACTGTCTCCTGCCGAGCGCCCTGCGAGCGGGGACTGGGAGTGGCGTGCGTGTCTGGGCAAGACCAAGCGGCATCAGGGCCCCCTCAGGGCCAAGAATGTAACCGCCGTGGGTCCGCCCGTTCACACACCGCACCAAAGCTTTGGTGCCTGGATCCTCGTAGGGCGCTCTCAAGTGAGCCAGCAGGCACGCACCATGCATGGCACTCAGCTCGTGGCCTCAGGAGCACCCAGCTTTGGGCCTTAGGGGCACTCAGCATCGGGTGCCCCCCACACTCCCGCGAAGCTCGACGCCCAGCAGGGGCACACCTGAAGATCGCTTCAGGGGGCCCATGTCAGGAGGTATGCGTCCCTGCGATGCAAGAACCTGTCCAAGGCCGTGAACACAAAAATCTAAGCCATGCTAACTACTCTAGTCAGGGGCCCTTCGGCTCACGGTGGCATACTTTCGAAAATAATTTAGAGGGCATATCATTGTTTCATGCATTACAGGGGAGCCCCCTCCAAAAAATGCTTTCACGTCCCATGGGGCTATATCTATAATTTTGGCAGGCAAACAGGGAAATACAAGCCTAGCGAGACGTGCTACCACCGGCGTCGCTATCATCGTCATCACCATCAGCTCCGCCCTCTTCGGCTGTGAGCACATCCACATCATTGACAAGGACGAGTTCCGTGATCAGTTCATCCACTTGGCCGTCCACCCTGCTTGCCAGGTTGCCCTGGATTACTCCAGGCACGGGGGCTATCGCGACGCTGAAGTTGAAGTCGGGATCGAGGCTAAGAAGGTGACTGAAGACACGTGAGAACGCGCGTCCAAGAAGGTCATGGATTTTATCTTCGACGAGCTGGAACGCCCTCACGGCCCCGCTTTCGGGGCAGGTCACGACCTGGGTGAAGAAGCAGAGGTAGCCAACATCATCAGCTTTGTACGGGCGGGAAATGCTGTCGTCGAACATGATGCTTAGGGCCCGGTTGGCCCTGACCCTGAGGTCCTCAAAAATCAAGGAATGCTCGCGCTCCAGCGTTTAACGGTGGCCTGCCTCGTCCGAGGCACTCTCCACGAGGGACGTAACACCTGCAACCTCCTGATGAAGGGAGGACATCTCAGCCTCAGAAGTGGCCCAGGCCACCTCGGCGGCCTTCTCACACCGCTCTGCCGCAACCAGCTTTGCCTTGAGGGCATCGGCCTTGCCCTACAGTTCAACTTGCCACTGCTTGAAGTGAGCTTCCTGGAGACCTAGCTTTTGGCGATATTCCTCGACAAGGGCCTCACGGATCTCCGCCACCTTTTGCTTGACCTCCCATTGGATCCTCGCCTCCCAAGAGGCAAGGACCTCCTCGGTCGTGACCACCTGGCACTCCATCACCTCCAGTCGCTCGCGCTCCACACTTAGCTCCACCGCCTCCAGTGCCAGCGAGTCATCGGGCGTACAGGGCCTTGTCACGCTCGTGGGCGGCCCGGTTGCCGGAGCTGCAAGCGCCACCATGCGCGCCTGGACTCGCTGCTCGAGGAGGGCGTTAGAGGCTTGAAGCTCATTCTCGCGCGCCTCCGCCACGTCACGTCGGCGGTCTGCAGCTTGGGCCTCCTCCAAGGTGCGATCGCGAGCCTCCCATGAAGCCGCAAGAGACTCCTCTGCCTCCGCGCGGGTGTGCTCATGATGCAAATGGCTAAGGTTGATGGCGACTTTCAGCTGGTGCTATTCACGTGCCAGGCGAAGGCCCTCCACCTTGAGGCGCGCGTCGACGTCGGCGAGCTCCGTCCCAAGACAACCTAGTGCGCTCATCACTTCCCGGAGAAGGTCATGACGGACGACACTGCGCCCGCGTGCAAGCTCCAGTGCCCAGCCATGCCCTTCCTTCGCGCCCCGGTCGGCCGGAGGGACGCGAGAGGATTCACCCATCTCCGGCGGGGGGCTGGGGGTTGCAGCTCCCTAGGCCTGGGATAGGGCACGACGCGGTCCAGCCCTGTTGCTTGAAGACGGAGCCATCATGCGGATCTCCCAACCACCGGCAAGAACCAGTGGAGGGGCCCTCGCCATGGCCTCCGTGCCCCAGGGGTCGCTCCGGAAGAATGACGCCGGGAGTGCAGGCTGATATGTCTCCAAATATCTATAATTTATGAAGTATTCATGCCATGTTTATAATATTTTTACATGATTTTGGTATGATTTGATTAGAACTAACCCTTACTGACGCTGTTTTCAGCAGAACTACCATGGTGTTGTTTTTGTGCAGAAATAAAAGTTCTCGGAATGCGCTGAAAATCAACGGAGAATATTTTTGGAAAATATAAAAAATAATGGAATGAAAAGATATCGGAGGGGAGTCTCGAGGCCACCACGAGGGTGGAGGGCGCCCCCCCTAGGGCACGCTTCCTGCCTCATGGACTCCCCGTGGACCCCCTTGATGTGAAACCAATGCCAACCCCTCCTATAAATTGAGAAAACCCCAGAACAAAAGGGAGATCGGAAGTTCCGCCGCCGCAAGCCTCTGTAGCCACGATAAATCAATCTAGGCCCTCTCCGGCACACTGCCAGAGGGGGCCATCATCACCGGAGGCCATGGAGGAGGATCTCGGAGGGGCCATCATCGCCATGAAGGCCAAGGACTAGAGGGGTAACATCTCCCCAACCAGGGGGAGGCCATGGAGGAAGAAGCACAAGGGGGAGAACCTCTCCTCCTCTCTCTTTGTGGCACTGGAGTGCCATCGGGAGGGGAATCATCGCCGTGGTGATCGTCTTCATCAACGTCACCATCATCATCACCATCCTCATCACTTTTACGTGGTCCACTCTCCCGCACCCCGCTGTAATCCCTACTTGAACATGGTGCTTTATGGCACATATTATGATCCAATGATGTGTTTCCATCCTATGATGTTTTGAGTAGATATCCTTTGTCTTTGGGTTGATTGATGATCTAGATTGGTATGAGTTGTATGTTTTTGTGGTGCTGTCCTATTGTTCCTTCCGTGCCATGCACACGTGAGGGATTCCCGCTGTAGGGTGTTGCAATATGTTCATGATTCACTTATAGTGGGTTGCTAGAGTGACAGAAGCTTAAACCCGAGTAAGGGGGTTGTTGCGTATGGGATAAAGGGGACTTGATATGTTAATTCTGTGGTTGGGTTTTACCCTAATGATCTTTAGTAGTTGTGGATGCTTGCTAGAGTTCCAATCGTAAGTGCATATGATCCAAGAAGAGAAATTATGTTAGCTTATGCCTCTCCCTCATACGAAATTGCAATGACGACCACCGATCTTGTTAATAATTTCCTAGGACAATTCCGCACACCGACGCATCATTATTCTACACTCGCTATTTAGAATGCTTAAGTAATATATTCTAACTTTATGATAAAAACACCTACTTTTATATTTTAGCTCTCCTATATCATGCAAAGTTATCCTCTTCATACCAACAACATAGTTTTATTTCCCGTTTCTAGTTGGAAGCAAATGTTCGACGTACGTAGAGTCGTATCTGTGGCAGATAGGACTTGAGAGAATATTGATCTTACCTTTAGCTCCTTGTGGGCTCGACACTCCATACTTATCACTTCCGCATTTGGAAATTGCTACGATGATTCCCTTCACTTGGGGATTATGAAGCTCTTTTCTGGCGCCATTTCCGGGGAGCAATAGCGTGGGGTTGATATTTTCGTGGATGCTTGTTTGCTTTCTTCACTAAGTAGATTTTGTCTTCCCTTTTTTGTTTGGCTTAGTTGTGGGTGAAACATACAAAAAAAATAAAAAAATGAAAATACAATTTTTTTACTTGCCTCTTATGCCTAAAAAGTTTCTTTTCAAAAAGAGAAGTGATTGGAAAGTTATGCATTGGAGAAGTCAGGGTCGACCTTGAACACTTGTATTCATGCTCATGGAAATAATGTAGAATTTTTCATGGAAGTTTCTCAGAAATAATTATCCCCTTGTATATATCCATTGTATTATAAAAATAGTGTGCCAAGCTTTGTTTTTAGGATGATTAGAGTGCTTGTTTACTATGTGCAGTGCAAAAACAGAAACTTTGGCTGTAGCACGTGAATTTACATTTTTTACTGGAAAGTCAAACGGGACTGAAACTTTTTGCACAGTACTTCTATACATTTTTTTAAAATGTCGTATATTTTTTAGAATTTTTAGAGTTACAGAAGTATAGGAAATTTCCAGATTACTACACACTGTCCTATTTTTGACAGATTCTGTTTTCTATGTGATGTTCGCTTATTTTGATGAATCTATGGGTAGTATCGTCGGGTATGACCATGGTGAAGTTGGAATACAGTAGATATAATGCTAATATGAAATTGGAATGAGTTTACAACAGTACCTAAATGTAGTGGTTTGCTTTATTATACTAACGGATCTCAGAAAGTTTTTATTAAGTTTTGTGTGGATGAAGTGTTCAAAGAACGAGGAGTTACCGATGTGAGGAGAATAAAGAGAGGCAAGAGTTCAAGCTTAGGGATGCCCAAGGCACCCGAAGTAAATATTTCAAGGATACTCAAGCATCTAAGCTTGGGGATGCCCCGGTTGGCATCCCATCTTTCTTCTTCAACAATTATCGGCATACATCGGGGTTTTTGTTTTGTTCACATGATTTGTGTCCTTTGTGTTTTTCTTTTTCTTTAAGAACCATGATAGTATGAGATATCTCTTCATTGATTTATAGAATGCTTCATGTGCTTCACTTATATCTTTTGAGTATGATCTTATACAATGCTCTGTGTGCTTCACTTAAATCTTTTGAGTATTGTTTTATAGAATGCTTCGTGTGCTTCACTTATATATTTTGAGCTTGGATATTGGTTAGTCTATATTAATTGTATAATGCTACATGAACTTCACTTATATCTTTTGGAGTATGAATAATACTATCATCGAAAGTGGATTTGGAGAGGTCTTGACTTTACTTAGTAATGATTCCACTATTTCAGAAGAAGTTCCAATTGATTACGAGAACAAAGTTGCTATTTATGATTGTTATTGTGATGAGATGTATGCTATAAGGGAATATGTTAACCATGAAACTTGTTATCATGATTTTAATTTTTAATTGGATTGTGCCTCACATGACAATTATTTTGTTGAGTTTGCTCCCACTATTCCGACTGAGAAGAATTTTGCTTATGTGGAGAGTAGTAAAATTTGTATGCTTGTAGATCATGAAAAGAATGCTTTATGTGATGGTTGTATTGTTAAACTCATTCATGTGCTACTGAAAATTATTATGAGGGAGGAATATATGCTTGTAGGAGTTGCAATAATATCAAGTTTCCTCTCTATGTGCTTAAAGTTTTGAAGTTATACTTGTTTTGCCTTCCGATGCTAGTTGATTCTTGTTCCCATAAGTTGTGTGCTCACAAAATACCTAGGCATAGGAACTGGGTTAGAATTAAATATTCTAGTCATATTCTTCATGATGCTCTCTTTATGTTTCAATTCTTATCTTTTATGTGAGCATCATTGAAATCATCATGCCTAGCTAAAAGGCATTAAAGAAAAGCGTTTGTTGGGAGACAACCCAATATTTACCCTTAGTGTTCTTGTGTGTTCACATTATTAAGCTACTATAGTAATCATGTTTTATAGCTTTTGTTTCAATAAAGTGCCAAGTAAGACCTTTGGGATAGCTTACATAGTTGTGTTGATCTTGTTGAAAATCAGAAACTTTCGCGCCCAGTAAATTAGTTTTGTTAATTCACAGAAACGCGATTTTGATCCGATTCTTTTTGGAATGTATTTGTACACAAATTTCTCAGGTTTTGGTAATTTGGATGGATTTTTGGAGTAGCATAAGTATGGTTTTTGTTCAGATCATTACAAACTGTTCTGTTTCTGGCAGATTCTGTTTTTAGTATAGTTTGCTTGTTTTCTAGTTTCTGTGGCTTATATTTCTCAATATAAATTGTAGAAATGATATGGTGCAGTAGGAATTGTGTGAGAACAACAATTAATCTTGTCTTTGATAGTACCAAAGTGGATGATTTACTCTTTATCATACTAACCCATCTCACGAAGTTTCGTTAAGTTTTGTATGATTGAAGTTTTCAAGTTTTGGGTGAGATACCGATATGAGGAGAATAAGGAGTGGAAAGACCCTAAGCTTGGGGATGCCCAAGGCACCCCAAGGTAATATTAAAGGAATACTCAAGCACCTAATCTTGGGGATTCCTAGTAAGGCATCCCCTTTTTCGTCTTCAAAACTATTGGTATACCTTACTCGGAGCTATATTTTTATTCGTCACATGATATGTGTTTTGCTTGGAGCGTAGTTTCAATTTTACTTGCTGTTTGAATAAAATCATTGGATCTGAAATCTTGAATGAAAGAGAATCCTCACATGGCTAGTTAATTATTTGACTACTCATTGTCCTTCACTTATATCTTTTTGGTGTAGTTTGACATTTACTCACGTGCTTCACGTATATCCTATGAGTAAATGGTTGAATGAATTGAATATCATAAATCTGAATTTATATATGTTTCATATGCTTAGACCATGGGGAGTAATGACCTCACACATAATAAGTATAGGTGGTAAATTTATTGAAAGTTAACAAACGCAGTATTGGTCACTTGAACAATTCATGAAAGAATATTGAAGGAAGAGAGATTTCACATATAAATATACTATCTTGGACATCTTTTGTAATTGTGAGCACTCATTAAAATATGACATACTAAAAAGTTGATGTTGGACAAGTAAGACAACTTAATGGGTTATGTTTTCCTATATCCGAATAGACGTTATATTGTCTTGGATCATCCAACATGTTGAGCTTGCCTTTCCCTCTCATGCTAGCAAAATTCTTTGCACCAAGTAGAAATACTACTTGTGCTTCCAAACATCCCTTAAACCAGTTTTGCCATGAGAGTCCACCATACCTACCTATGGATTGAGTAAGATCCTTCAAGTAAGTTGTCATCGGTGCAAGCAATAAAAATTGCTCTCTAAATATGTATGATCTATTAGTGTGAAGAAAATAAGATTTATACGAACTTGTGATAGGGAAGAAATAAAAGTGACGGACTGCATAATAAAAGTCTTTATCACAAGCGGCAATATAAAGTGACATTCTTTTGCATTAATATTTTGTGCATTCAACCATAAAAGCGCATGACAACCTCTGCTTCCCTCTGGGAAGGGCCTATCTTTTACTATTATCTTCTACCCTTATACAAGAGTCTTGGTGATCATCACCTCTCCTTTTTACACTTTTTCCTTTGGCAAGCACTTTGTATTGGAGCGATCCGGATATATATATATCCACTTGGATGTAGTTTTTCATAAATTATTATTGTTGACATTACCCTTGAGTTAAAAGGTTGGGAGGCAAAACTATAAGCCCCTATCTTTCTCTGTGTCTGATTAAAACTTTGAACCCATAAATATCACGTGAGTGTTAGCAATTGTGAAAGATTAAATGATAGTTGAGTATGTGGAGTTTGCTAAATCAAAGCTCTTACATAGACCCTTCCTGAAAATAAGATGAATTGCAATTGTTTGATGACTAAGAACATGGTTTGTTAGTTTTCACGAAAGTTTATGATCTATACTTTATCATGTGAATAGCTTGTTACTTGATCATGAGAAGTTCTATGAGTTGCGCTACTGCTATGATAAATAATGATGCTAGTAAAGGTGATTGAAATTATCATTGATCAAACTTGTGCACTTGCTAGCATTCAAACTTCATAAATTATTTCTTTTATCATTTACCTACTCGAGGACGAGCTGAAATTAAGCTTGGGGATGCTGATACGTCTCCAACGCATCTATAATTTATGAAGTATTCATGCCATCGGAAATAAAAGTTCTCGTAATGCGCTGAAAATCAACGGAGAATATTTTGGAAAATATAAAAAAAATACTAGAACGAAAAGATACCGGAGGGGAGTCCCGAGGCCACCACGAGGGTGGAGGGCGCCCCCTGCCTCGTGGACTCCCCGTGGGCCCCCTTCACGTGAAACCAACGCTAACCCCTCCTATAAATCCAGAAAACCTAGAACAGAAGGGAGATTGGAAGTTCTACCGCCGCAAGCCTCTGTAGCCACGAGAAATCAATCTAGGCCCTCTCCGGCACCCTACCGGAGGGGGCCATCTTCACCGGAGGCCATGGAGAAGAATCTTGGAGGTGCCATCATTGCCATGAAGGCCAAGAACCAGAGGGGGAACATCTCCCCAACCAGGGGGAGGCCATGGAGGAAGAAGCACAAGGGGGAGGACCTCTTCTCCTCTCTCTCGGTGGCGCCACAGTGCCGTCGGGAGGGGAATCATCACCACGGTGATCGTCTTCATCAACATCACCAGCCTCATCTCTTTTATGCGGTCCACTCTCCCGCACCCTGCTGTAATCCCTACTTGAACATGGTGCTTTATGACACATATTATGATCCAATGATGTGTTGCCATCCTGTGATGTTTTGAGTAGATATCCTTTGTCTTCGGGTTGATTGATGATCTAGATTGGTATGAGTTGTATGTTTTATTTTGGTTCTGTCCTACTGTGCCTTTCGTGCCGCGCACACGTGAGGGATTCCCGTTGTAAGGTGTTGCAATACGTTCATGATTTGCTTATAGTGGGTTGCTAGAGTGACAAAAGCTTAAACCCGAGTAAGGGGGTTGTTGCGTATGGGATAAAGGTGACTTGATATGTTAATTCTATGGTTGGGTTTTACCTTAATGATCTTTAGTAGTTGCGGATTCTTGCTAGAGTTCCAATCATAAGTGCATATGATCCAAGAAGAGAAAGTATGTTAGTTTATGCCTCTCCCTCATATGAAATTGCAATGATGACCACCGATCTTGTTAATAATTGCCTAGGACAATTCCACACACCGACCCATCATTATTCCACACTCGCTATTTAGAATGCTTAAGTAATATATTCTAACTTTATGATAACAACACCTACTTTTATATTTTAGCTCTTCGATATCATGAAAAGTTATCCTCTTCATACCCACAACATAGTTTTATTTCCCGTTTCTAGTTGGAAGCAAACGTTCGGTGTACTTAGAGTCGTCTCAGTGGCAGATGGGACTTGAGAGAATATTGATCTTACCTTTACCTCCTTGTGGGATCAACACTCCATACTTATCACTTCCACCTTTGGAAATTGCTACGATGATTCCCTTCACTTGGGGATTATCATAGGCCCCCGACCCTCCAGCGGAGGCCTCGACTCTTGAACAGACACCACCTCACGCGCAGCCGCCCGGCTCAAGGGGGACAGGGTCGCAACCGGACTAGAAGCCTCCGGAGGTCGCTCTCTAGACAAGCTTACCCCCGCAGCAGAAGGGATCCTGAGGAGAAAAAGTCAGAAGAGGACGCAATATGAAAAAGTCAAGGTACTTACTCATCCACAGCTATTCATTTCCTCTTTTTCAAGGCCCGAGGGATGAGGTCACAGCGGTTCCCAAGCCCCTTCCATTTGCGGGGTACCCAAGACCGGGAAGGAATGCGCCGCGAACCGGGGCGCAGCCGTCCATGACGGTGGCGGCGGCTGCGTCCGGAGGTGGGGCCCCTTCCCCACCGCCTGTGGAGCTGAGGGCAGCCACCTCGGGAGCGCATGGTGGCTGCTCCCAGGTGGCCACCTCAGGAGCACATGGAGCCACCTGTTTCCCAGTGGCTACCTCAGGAGCGCTTGACGGAGTCTGCTCCCCTGCGGCCACCTCAGGAGCACTTGACAGAGCCCGCTCCCGCGCGGCCACCTCAAGAGAGTGTGTCGCAGGGCCTCCAAGCGTAGGGATCACCAAGAGGGGGTTGTCACGAGGTCCCTCGTGGCCCTCGGGGAGCAACCCCCACTCGTCGAAGCGCGACATCTTCTTGGCAAAAGCCCTCCCGTTCGAGCAATTGTACAAAGGGCATCACTCAGTAGGGAGGGCAGCAGGCGTGGGGTTGTCCTTCAGGAGTTGGAGCACTGCACGCAGCGTTTTGGAGGGGAGCAAAGGCACCTGGAGCCTCATGGGGTCATCAGGGCCGGTAAAGGCCCACATTGGGCGGGTATGGCACTGGAGCGGAGCGATGCGCCGCCGTGCAAACTCCCTCACCACCATTTCCGTCGTCACCCATGCCTTCTTCAGCTTGGCTAGCCTGGATAAGATACGCGCAAGCCATCGGTCTACGAGCTCTACATGTCCCCAGTCGGAGGTTGGCTCCGCCGGTGCCGATGGGAGGAAGAGTAGGGGGCTGCGCACAATGTCGTCCACATACACCCACTGCTTCCGGAACCCCCTCGCATCCGGGCGGAGCATGAAGTTGATGCCAGAGCTAGCTGTCGCCGTCACCGCCTGGAGCGACACACCCCGAGCGTTGTCCGCCGTTTACCAAGTGGAGCGACAAGAAATGGTGGAGCAAGGCCACAGACGGGGTGATGCGCACGGAGGCCTCACACAAGAAGGTGAAAGCGGAGAGGAGAACAATGGATCCGGGGTCCAGATGCAACGCGTGGATCTGATAGTGCGATAACATGGCGTTGAAGAAGTCTGAGAAGAGGGGCAGCATGCCGGCGAAGAGAGCATGGCGATGAAGGGGGATTTCGGTGGCCTCCATATCAATTAAGGCCTCGGGGGCGGGCCAGACCGCCGTCGCCTTCCACTCGTTGGAATCGGCGGCAAGGGCTGGACAGACCTTGCTCAACCCCTCCTGGTTGATCATCGTGGACTGGTCCAGCACTGGTTCCGGCCTCAGAGAGGGCTCCATGACCACACGGGCTTTCTCCTTCTTTGACCCGGGAGCCATGGTGGCAGAGTGGATGGAAGCTGGCGTGGAATCTGGTGAAGGAGGCGCAAGCTCGCGGGAAACCAAGGGAGCGGAAGGCGAGCACAACGGGTAATGATGGTTGGGCCGCATCTGCCAGGCAGTTATCAAGTCAGGCAGTTGTCGAGGTGGTGTGGGGAAGTGGGCACGCCCACGTCCCATCGAATGCCACACGTCAGCCTGGCCCGCGGTGCTTCGCCCTTGCCCTTTGGCTTCACCTCGAAGCCAAGTTCGAGCGCGCCTTGTGCTCGGGGGCTACTATCAGCGTTCTGGGAACCAGGGTACGCAGACTTTCTTGCCTGGAACCCACGGCGTGGCTTCATTGACAGCCTGGTACGGCCCATCTACTACACAAACAAATCAAGACACTTGCAAGGGGCCAAGCCTCATGAGGCGGACGACGCTAAGACCTCCGGAGGGAGCGGCCTCCCCGGGCTGCCTCCTGAGGAGCGGAGATTCCTATGCAGGTGCTCAACCTCATGAGGCTGCGGTGATGCAAGCCATGACGACCAAGGCCAGGCAGGCACCAGCAGGCAAAGAGGATCATGTTTCCTCTTTGGTGCTAAGGAGGCAAGCGTAGGCGCGGAGTCCCGAGGAATCAACCAAAGGTTTCCATTCCCATGCAACAAGACCAAGACAGCCAGGACGGCATGATAGATGTCATCGCCGAGCCATCCGCACCGTCACGACCAGGAGCTTTGCAGGAAATGACGACCTTTTGCCAGGATAAGATGTACTACTTGTCCCCATTCGAATTGGCCACTGTGGGATCCCTTCCCTCCTACGTTTTGGGGGAAGAGGACCAAGGCCACTATAAGTACAGGCTAGCCACCACCATAGAGGAGGTCGGATCCCTTCAACTCACACACACACACACTAGAGCAGACCTCACGAGGTTGTTCTTCCCTTGTACTAGTTGATCCTCAGCCCCTCGTGAGGCAAATCCACCACAAAGCAGGAGTAGGGTTTTACACTGCAAGGTGGCCCAAACCTAGGTAAACTGCTTTGTCCATCTTCTTCCTTGTTCACCGAGTTAGACGTGGGGGCGATGAACTGGTTGGCTGAAGGGGTTGAGTTCTTCGCACACACCCCAGAGTTCAAACCTTTTCTTGGGTCTGTGGAGCGCTGAATCTAACATGCTCGGATTCGAGATCGGAAGGCCCGGGGTGACCATTGCCTCTTCGCCGTTGACGTGTCCACCGGCCCCTCCGACGTGCGGGAGCACATCCTGGAGGTCCACCACCCTCGATGTCATCCGCCCCGGGCGCCATATTAGTCTGGGGAGCCACGTGCCCGACACCTTCGCCGTCTTCTCCACGCTCGGCCGCCACCACCTAGCCGTCGATTTGCCCTTTCGGTGTGCTTTCGGCCTCTCCGAGCACGCCAACCGCTCCATGGTGAGCCCCTCCTCTGCTACCCCCTACTCCCCTCCATTCGCCATGCCCCCATGCTGTGCCATGCTGCACGAGCTCTGACCAAGCTCGCAAGCACCCCCACTCCCACGTCCCGCGGCAGGATGCCCGGGCCTCACCCCCCACGCCGCTGACGCCCCAGCTGTAAGTGCATCTAGTGCCACCCCTAGCTGGTTTTGGAGCATTGACGACAAACTTGGTTGAGGGACTAATGTGTTTGTGAGGATTGCAGGATAACACAGGTAGTAGTCCCTCATTGATTCGGTTTACCTACCAGAGATGACCCATAAAAATGTGTGAAGACATTGAAGACAATGGTGGTTCGTGAAGACATTCACGACGAAGATTATGACGTGTGAAGATATTCACTTGAAGACTATGGAGTGCGAAGACATAGCTGTTTCATAGTTTCCATTCTTCTTTATTGAGTCATAGGAACCACCATACAGTTAAGTGGGGTCCAAGTGAACAAAGTTAGAGTGACTGAAGTGATGCTCAACCAAATCCTATGTCTTCGAGCAAAGACAATGGGAGCAAACCTTATCCCGAGCTGGATGAGTCAGCTTTGCTTGTAGCCCAAGCCAAGCTGCCACGTGTGTTTGAAATCCCACCGTTGGACACGTGTCGATTCCTGAGTAACACAGGGTCATTTCGGACATATCAGGTCGGGTTGCCTCATGGTTATAAATAGCCCACCCCCTACACCATAAATTGGTGGCTGCTCAGAGTTAGTACATGGCTTTTGTCGTTTGAGAGCAACCCACCTCCGAAGCATTTGAGAGAGAGATCCTTGTGAGGACTAAGCCCAAAACACCTAGAGCCAAGGAGTGTTAGGCATCACTAAAGTCTTTCTGTCTGCCTAATCTGAAGACTGTTACACTTGAGGACTGTGAATCCTCCAGCCGGTTAGGCATCGCATTCTGAGCATCCAAGAGTCATTGTGGATTGTCGGTGAACGAAGTCTGTGAAGGTTTGGAAGTCTACCTTGAAGACTTACCAGAGTGATTGGGTGAGCACTGGGTGTCCTTAGCTCAAGGGGAATAAGGTGAAGAGATGGTCTTCTGAGTTCAATCTCAGCCTCCCTAACCAGACGTACAATTGTCACATCAACTGGAACTGGTCTACCAAAACCTTATCTTCACCAAGCAACTGGTTCTATCCCAACTCTCCTTACTTTTCAGTTTATTTTCATGAAGTCATTGCTTGCCCGCCTGATTCATTTGACTTCATTGAGTGAAGACTTATATCTATTTGGTTTCGTACTATCTTCCGTTCTGATCCTGTCTACCTAGTTGCAATTAGTCTTCATGCTTTCACTGTATTGTATGCTTGACTAATGCTTGCCTAGTGTAGTCTTCATTCCGCTGCTTACTATATAGGTTTAGTTTATTTGTTTGCTCGTCCACCTGGTGGGAGCCCAGAGGGCCCCGCGGGGGTGGTTCCGCAGGCGGCGCTGCCCCCCTGGCCCAAGGGGCGCGCCCCCGGGGTGTGACTGGGTTAGGCGGGCTCCACCAAGGCAGCAGCGAAGAGCCTCACCCAGGCTAGCAAGGTAGGACATCACTGATGGTGGACATCAGAGCAGAGGGACTGGGGGCCGACCTCATGATGATGGCCCCTAGTGCCTCCGTGCCGCCGTTGGTGGGCTCGTTGTACGAATAAAGGAAAGGCCTATACACCTTTCCCCCGCCAGCCGAGACGTAAGGATCGCCAAGGCAACATGGAGCCGGGACCCCCTACGAGCCAACCCACCACTTCGCCAGTACCTTCGACAGCAACGGTCGCCAGCTACGACCAATATATTTGGAACATGTTGCGCTAACCTTGGATCGAGGTAAACCATGCCACGGTCGCGCACCTCCAGACGTTGGCCCCGCCTCAGGCAGGCAGGGCACGCCGGGGGGTCATGCGAGGGAAGCCCGACGCTAGAGCTCCCCCCGCACCGCAAGGCACAGGGCGCCACCACTACGGTGGCGCGTGCCGTCCTGAAGTGGGTCCTCCGCCGGCGAGCCCTTCCCCCGGTCGAGGGCCTGCAGCCACCCGACCACCTTCTACGTAGCCCCTTACCCCTTGGTCCTGCCCTGGTTTTTGGATGCCCCAACAGTGGTCGGGGTATGCGTGAGGCGGGGTCCCCACCCGAGAAGCAAGAAGTGCCCCTCAAGTCTCTGCTCGTGACACTCTTACATAATAATGAGTGAGACTGTACATGCCCCGGAGTCTCCTGAGCGCTACCCCTGAGCCTTACGGGGGCTCCCACCCACGTCCAAGTGGAAGCACCATGCTCCGCCCTGGTAGTCGACACTGTCCTCCAATGACTATTGCCATGCCCAGTGGAAGCACTGAGCTCCGCGCTGGTGAGAAGACTAGTGTAGATGCCGGACGCAGCCATCTTTTTTGCTCGCTTTTTGTAATTTGATTTGCTACTTTTGAAATGAAATCCGAAGTTTCATGCACTTATTAAAAGAAAAAGGGGGGAACTTTCTCGATTCGTGGTGTTTCCTTTTTATGTGATTTGTGTTTTGGGAGGCACGACTCCTGCCTACTGTCTCCTGCCGAGCGCCCTGCGAGCGGGGGCTGGGAGTGGCGTGCGTGTCTGGGAAAGACCAAGCGGCATCAGGGCCCCCTCAGGGCCAAGAATGTAACCGCCGTGGGTCCGCCCGTTCACACACCGCACCAAAGCTTTGGTGCCTGGATCCTCGTAGGGCGCTCTCAAGTGAGCCAGCAGGCACGCACCATGCATGGCACTCAGCTCGTGGCCTCAGGAGCACCCAGCTTTGGGCCTTAGGGGCACTCAGCATCGGGTGCCCCCACACTCCCGCGAAGCTCGACGCCCAGCAGGGGCACACCTGAAGACCGCTTCAGGGGGCCCATGTCAGGAGGTATGCGTCCCTGCGATGCAAGAACCTGTCCAAGGCCGTGAACACAAAAATCTAAGCCATGCTAACTACTCTAGTCAGGGGCCCTTCGGCTCACGGCGGCATACTTTCGAAAATAATTTAGAGGGCATATCATTGTTTCATGCATTACAGGGGAGCCCCCTCCAAAAAATGCTTTCACGTCCCATGGGGCTATATCTATAATTTTGGCAAGCAAACAGGGAAATACAAGCCTAGTAAGATGTGCTACCACCGGCGTCGCTATCATCGTCATCACCATCAGCTCCGCCCTCTTCGGCTGTGAGCACATCCACATCATTGACAAGGACGAGTTCCGTGATCAGTTCATCCACTTGGCCGTCCACCCTGCTTGCCAGGTTGCCCTGGATTACTCCAGGCACGGGGGCTATCGCGACGCTGAAGTTGAAGTCGGGATTGAGGCTAAGAAGGTGACTGAAGACACGCGAGAACGCGCGTCCAAGAAGGTCATGGATTTTATCTTCGACGAGCTGGCACGCCCTCACGGCCCCGCTTTCGGGGCAGGTCACGACCTGGTGAAGAAGCAGAGGTAGCCAACATCATCAGCTTTGTATGGGCGGGAAATGCTATCGTCGAACATGATGCTTAGGGCCCGGTTGGCCCTGACCCTGAGGTCCTCAAAAATCAAGGAATGCTCGCGCTCCAGCGTTTGACGGTGGCCTGCCTCGTCCGAGGCTCTCTCCACGAGGGACGTAACACCTGCAACCTCCTGATGAAGGGAGGACATCTCAGCCTCAGAAGTGGCCCAGGCCACCTCGGCGGCCTTCTCACACCGCTCTGCCGCAACCAGCTTTGCCTTGAGGGCATCAACCTTGCCCTACAGTTCAACTTGCCACTGCTTGAAGTGAGCTTCCTGGAGACCTAGCTTTTGGCGATATTCCTCGACAAGGGCCTCGCGGATCTCCGCCACCTTCTGCTTGACCTCCCGTTGGATCCTCGCCTCCCAAGAGGCAAGGGCCTCCTCGGTCGTGACCACCTGGCACTCCATCACCTCCAGTCGCTCGCGCTCCACGCTTAGCTCCACTGCCTCCAGTGCCAGCGAGTCATTGGGTGTACAGGGCCTTGTCACGCTCGTGGGCGGCCCGGTTGCCGGAGCTGCAAGCGCCACCATGCGCGCCTGGACTCGCTGCTCGAGGAGGGCGTTAGAGGCTTGAAGCTCATTCTCGCACGCCTCCGCCGCGTCACGCCGGTGGTCTGCGGCTTGGGCCTCCTCCAAGGTGCGATCGCGAGCCTCCCATGAAGCCGCAAGAGACTCCTCTGCCTCCGCGCGGGTGTGCTCATGATGCAAATGGCTAAGGTTGATGGCGACTTTCAGCTGGTGCTATTCACGTGCCAGGCGAAGGCCCTCCACCTTGAGGCGCGCGTCGACATCGGCGAGCTCCGTCCCAAGACAACCTAGTGCGCTCATCACTTCCCGGAGAAGGTCATGACGGACGACACTGCGCCCGCGTGCAAGCTCCAGCGCCCAGCCAGGCCCTTCCTTCGCGCCCCGGTCGGCCGGAGGGACGCGAGAGGATTTACCCGTCTCCGGCGGGGGGCTGGGGGTTGCAGCTCCCTAGGCCTGGGATAGGGCATGCCGCGGTCCAGCCCTGTTGCTTGAAGACGGAGCCATCATGCGGATCTCCCAACCGCCGGCAAGAACCAGTGGAGGGGGCCTCGCCATGGCCCCCGTGCCCCAGGGGTCGCTCCGGAAGAATGACGCCGGGAGTGCAGGCTGATATGTCTCCAAATATCTATAATTTATGAAGTATTCATGCCATGTTTATAATATTTTTACATGATTTTGGTATGATTTGATTAGAACTAACCCTTACTGATGCTGTTTTTAGTAGAACTACCATGGTGTTGTTTTTGTGCAGAAATAAAAGTTCTCGGAATGCGCTGAAAATCAACGGAGAATATTTTTGGAAAATATAAAAAATAATGGAATGAAAAGATATCGGAGGGGAGTCCCGAGGCCACCACGAGGGTGGAGGGCGCCCCCCTAGGGCACGCTTCCTGCCTCATGGACTCCCCGTGGACCCCCTTGATGTGAAACCAATGCCAACCCCTCCTATAAATCGAGAAAACCCCAGAACAAAAGGGAGATCGGAAGTTCCGCTGCCGCAAGCCTCTGTAGCCACGAGAAATCAATCTAGGCCCTCTCTGGCACACTGCCAGAGGGGGCCATCATCACCGGAGGCCATGGAGGAGGATCTCGGAGGGGCCATCATCGCCATGAAGGCCAAGGACTAGAGGGGGAACATCTCCCGAACCAGGGGGAGGCCATGGAGGAAGAAGCACAAGGGGGAGAACCTCTCCTCCTCTCTCTTTGTGGCACTGGAGTGCCATCGGGAGGGGAATCATCGCCGTGGTGATCGTCTTCATCAACGTCACCATCATCATCACCATCCCATCACTTTTACGTGGTCCACTCTCCCGCACCCCGCTGTAATCCCTACTTGAACATGGTGCTTTATGGCACATATTATGATCCAATGATGTGTTTCCATCCTATGATGTTTTGAGTAGATATCCTTTGTCTTTGGGTTAATTGATGATCTAGATTGGTATGAGTTGTATGTTTTTGTGGTGCTGTCCTATTGTTCCTTCTGTGCCATGCACACGTGAGGGATTCCCGCTGTAGGGTGTTGCAATATGTTCATGATTCGCTTATAGTGGGTTGCTAGAGTGACAGAAGCTTAAACCCGAGTAAGGGGGTTGTTGCGTATGGGATAAAGGGGACTTGATATGTTAATTCTATGGTTGGGTTTTACCCTAATGATCTTTAGTAGTTTTGGATGCTTGCTAGAGTTCCAATCGTAAGTGCATATGATCCAAGAAGAGAAATTATGTTAGCTTATGCCTCTCCCTCATACGAAATTGCAATGACGACCACCGATCTTGTTAATAATTGCCCAGGACAATTCCGCACACCGACCCATCATTATTCTACACTCGCTATTTAGAATGCTTAAGTAATATATTCTAACTTTATGATAAAAACACCTACATTTATATTTTAGCTCTCCTATATCATGCAAAGTTATCCTCTTCATACCCACAACATAGTTTTATTTCCCGTTTCTAGTTGGAAGCAAATGTTCGACGTACGTTGAGTCGTATCTGTGGCAGATAGGACTTGAGAGAATATTGATCTTACCTTTAGCTCCTTGTGGGCTCGACACTCCATACTTATCACTTCCGCATTTGGAAATTGCTATGATGATTCCCTTCACTTGGGGATTATGAAGCTCTTTTCTGGCGCCATTTCCGGGGAGCAATAGCGTGGGGTTGATATTTTCGTGGATGCTTGTTTGCTTTCTTCACTAAGTAGATTTTGTCTTCCCTTTTTTGTTTGGCTTACTTGTGGGTGAAACATACAAAAAAAAATAAAAAAATGAAAATACAATTTTTTTACTTGCCTCTTATGCCTAAAAAGTTTCTTTTCAAAAAGAGAAGTGATTGGAAAGTTATGCATTGGAGAAGTCAGGGTCGACCTTGAACACTTGTATTCATGCTCATGGAAATAATGTAGAATTTTTCATGGAAGTTTCTCAGAAATAATTATCCCCTTGTATATATCCATTGTATTATAAAAATAGTGTGCCAAGCTTTGTTTTTAGGATGATTAGAGTGCTCGTTTACTATGTGCAGTGCAAAAATAGAAACTTTGGCTGTAGCACGTGAATTTACATTTTTTACTGGAAAGTCAAACGGGACTGAAACTTTTTGCACAGTACTTCTATACATTTTTTTTAAAATGTCATATATTTTTTAGAATTTTTAGAGTTACAGAAGTATAGGAAATTTCCAGATTACTACACACTGTCCTATTTTTGACAGATTCTGTTTTCTATGTGATGTTCGCTTATTTTGATGAATCTATGGGTAGTATCGTCGGGTATGACCATGGTGAAGTTGGAATACAGTAGATATAATGCTAATATGAAATTGGAATGAGTTTACAACAGTACCTAAATGTAGTGGTTTGCTTTATTATACTAACGGATCTCAGAAAGTTTTTATTAAGTTTTGTGTGGATGAAGTGTTCAAAGAACGAGGAGTTACCAATGTGAGGAGAATAAAGAGAGGCAAGAGTTCAAGCTTGGGGATGCCCAAGGCACCCGAAGTAAATATTTCAAGGATACTCAAGCATCTAAGCTTGGGGATGCCCCGGTTGGCATCCCATCTTTCTTCTTCAACAATTATCGGCATACATCGGTTTTTGTTTTGTTCACATGATTTGTGTCCTTTGTGTTTTTCTTTTTCTTTAAGAACCATGATAGTATGAGATATCTCTTCATTGATTTATAGAATGCTTCATGTGCTTCACTTATATCTTTTGAGTATGATCTTATAGAATGCTCTGTGTGCTTCACTTAAATCTTTTGAGTATTGTTTTATAGAATGCTTCGTGTGCTTCACTTATATATTTTGAGCTTGGATATTGGTTAGTCTATATTAATTGTATAATGCTACATGAACTTCACTTATATCTTTTGGAGTATGAATCATACTATCATCGAAAGTGGATTTGGAGAGGTCTTGACTTTACTTAGTAATGATTCCACTATTTCAGAAGAAGTTCCAATTGATTACGAGAATAAAGTTGCTATTTATGATTGTTATTGTGATGAGATGTATGCTATAAGGGAATATGTTAACCATGAAACTTGTTATCATGATTTTAATTTTTAATTGGATTGTGCCTCACATGACAATTATTTTGTTGAGTTTGCTCCCACTATTCCGACTGAGAAGAATTTTGCTTATGTGGAGAGTAGTAAAATTCGTATGCTTGTAGATCATGAAAAGAATGCTTTATGTGATGGTTGTATTGTTAAACTCATTCATGTGCTACTGAAAATTATTATGAGGGAGGAATATATGCTTGTAGGAGTTGCAATAATATCAAGTTTCCTCTCTATGTGCTTAAAGTTTTGAAGTTATACTTGTTTTGCCTTCCGATGCTAGTTGATTCTTGTTCCCATAAGTTGTGTGCTCACAAAATACCTAGGCATAGGAACTGGGTTAGAATTAAATATTCTAGTCATATTCTTCATGATGCTCTCTTTATGTTTCAATTCTTATCTTTTATGTGAGCATCATTGAAATCATCATGCCTAGCTAAAAGGCATTAAAGAAAAGCGTTTGTTGGGAGACAACCCAATATTTACCCTTAGTGTTCTTGTGTGATCACATTATTAAGCTACTATAGTAATCATGTTTTATAGCTTTTGTTTCAATAAAGTGCCAAGTAAGACCTTTGGGATAGCTTACATAGTTGTGTTGATCTTGTTGAAAATCAGAAACTTTCGCGCCCAGTAAATTAGTTTTGTTAATTCACAGAAACGCGATTTTGATCCGATTCTTTTTGGAATGTATTTGTACACAAATTTCTCAGGTTTTGGTAATTTGGATGGAATTTTGGAGTAGCATAAGTATGGTTTTTGTTCAGATCATTACAAACTGTTCTGTTTCTGGCAGATTCAGTTTTTAGTATAGTTTGCTTGTTTTCTAGTTTCTGTGGCTTATATTTCTCAATATAAATTGTAGAAATGATATGGTGCAGTAGGAATTGTGTGAGAACAACTATTAATCTTGTCTTTGATAGTACCAAAGTGGATGATTTACTCTTTATCATACTAACCCATCTCACGAAGTTCCGTTAAGTTTTGTATGATTGAAGTTTTCAAGTTTTGGGTGAGATACCGATACGAGGAGAATAAGGAGTGGAAAGACCCTAAGCTTGGGGATGCCCAAGGCACCCCAAGGTAATATTAAAGGAATACTCAAGCACCTAATCTTGGGGATTCCTAGTAAGGCATCCCCTTTTTCGTCTTGAAAACTATTGGTATACCTTACTCGGAGCTATATTTTTATTCGTCACATGATATGTGTTTTGCTTGGAGCGTAGTTTCAATTTTACTTGCTGTTTGAATAAAATCATTGGATCTGAAATCTTGAATGAAAGAGAATCCTCACATGGCTAGTTAATTACTTGACTACTCATTGTCCTTCACTTATATCTTTTTGGTGTAGTTTGACATTTACTCATGTGCTTCACGTATATCCTATGAGTAAATGGTTGAATGAATTGAATATCATAAATCTGAATTTATATATGTTTCATATGCTTAGACCATGGGGAGTAATGACTTCACACATGATAAGTATAGGTGGTAAATTTATTGAAAGTTAACAAACGCAGTATTGGTCACTTGAACAATTCATGAAAGAATATTGAAGGAAGAGAGATTTCACATATAAATATACTATCTTGGACATCTTTTGTAATTGTGAGCACTCATTAAAATATGACATACTAAAAAGTTGATGTTGGACAAGTAAGACAACTTAATGGGTTATGTTTTCCTATATCCGAATAGACGTTATATTGTCTTGGATCATCCAACATGTTGAGCTTGCCTTTCCCTCTCATGCTAGCAAAATTCTTTGCACCAAGTAGAAATACTACTTGTGCTTCCAAACATCCCTTAAACCAGTTTTGCCATGAGAGTCCACCATACCTACCTATGGATTGAGTAAGATCCTTCAAGTAAGTTGTCATCGGTGCAAGCAATAAAAATTGCTCTCTAAATATGTATGATCTATTAGTGTGAAGAAAATAAGATTTATACGAACTTGTGATAGGGAAGAAATAAAAGTGACGGACTGCATAATAAAAGTCTTTATCACAAGCGGCAATATAAAGTGACGTTCTTTTGCATTAATATTTTGTGCATTCAACCATAAAAGCGCATGACAACCTCTGCTTCCCTCTGCGAAGGGCCTATCTTACTATTATCTTCTACCCTTATACAAGAGTCTTGGTGATCATCACCTCTCCTTTTTACACTTTTTCCTTTGGCAAGCACTTTGTATTGGAGCGATCCGGATATATATATCCACTTGGATGTAGTTTTTCATAAATTATTATTGTTGACATTACCCTTGAGTTAAAAGGTTGGGAGGCAAAACTATAAGCCCCTATCTTTCTCTGTGTCTGATTAAAACTTTGAACCCATAAATATCACATGAGTGTTAGCAATTGTGAAAGATTAAATGATAGTTGAGTATGTGGAGTTTGCTAAATCAAAGCTCTTACATAGACCCTTCCTGAAAATAAGATGAATTGCAATTGTTTGATGACTAAGAACATGGTTTGTTAGTTTTCATGAAAGTTTATGATCTATACTTTATCATGTGAATAGCTTGTTACTTGATCATGAGAAGTTCTATGAGTTGCGCTACTGCTATGATAAATAATGATGCTAGTAAAGGTGATTGAAATTATCATTGATCAAACTTGTGCACTTGCTAGCATTCAAACTTCATAAATTATTTCTTTTATCATTTACCTACTCGAGGACGAGCTGAAATTAAGCTTGGGGATGCTGATACGTCTCCAACGCATCTATAATTTATGAAGTATTCATGCCATGTTTATAATATTTTTACATGATTTTGGTATGATTTGATTAGAACTAACCCGGACTGATGCTGTTTTCAGCAGAACTACCGTGGTGTTGTTTTTGTGCAGAAATAAAAGTTCTCGGAATGCGCTGAAAATCAATGGAGAATATTTTTGGAAAATATAAAAAGTACTAGAACGAAAAGATACCGGAGGGGAGTCCCGAGGCCACCACGAGGGTGGAGAGCGCCCCCTGCCTCGTGGACTCCCCGTGGGCCCCCTTGACGTGAAACCAACGCTAACCCCTCATATAAATCCAGAAAACACAGAACAGAAGGGAGATCAGAAGTTCCGCCGCCGCAAGCCTCTGTAGCCACGAGAAATCAATCTAGACCCTCTCCGGCACCCTGCCGGAGGGGGCCATCATCACCGGAGTCCATGGAGGAGGATCTCGGAGGTACCATCATCGCCATGAAGGCAAAGAACCAGAGGGGGAACATCTCCCCAACCAGGGGGAAGCCATGGAGGAAGAAGCACAAGGGGGAGGACCTCTTCTCCTCTCTCTCGTTGGCGCCACAGTGCCGTCGGGAGGGGAATCATCACCGCGGTGATCGTCTTCATCAACATCACCAACCTCATCTCTTTTATGCGGTCCACTCTCCCGCACCCTGCTATAATCCCTACTTGAACATGGTGCTTTCTGACACATATTATGATCCAATGATGTGTTGCCATCCTGTGATGTTTTGAGTAGATATCCTTTGTCTTCGGGTTGATTGATGATCTAGATTGGTATGAGTTGTATGTTTTATTTTGGTTCTGTCCTATTGTGCCTTTCGTGCCGCGCACACGTGAGGGATTCCCGTTGTAAGGTGTTGCAATACGTTCATGATTTGCTTATAGTGGGTTGCTAGAATGACAAAAGCTTAAACCCGAGTAAGGGGGTTGTTGCGTATGGGATAAAGGTGACTTGATATGTTAATTCTATGGTTGGGTTTTACCTTAATGATCTTTAGTAGTTGCGGATTCTTGCTAGAGTTCCAATCATAAGTGCATATGATCCAAGAAGAGAAAGTATGTTAGTTTATGCCTCTCCCTCATATGAAATTGCAATGATGACCACCGATCTTGTTAATAATTGCCTAGGACAATTCCGCACACCGACCCATCATTATTCCACACTCGCTATTTAGAATACTTAAGTAATATCTTCTAACTTTATGATAACAACACCTACTTTTATATTTTAGCTCTTCGATATCATGAAAAGTTATCCTCTTCATACCCACAACATAGTTTTATTTCCCGTTTCTAGTTGGAAGCAAATGTTCGGTGTACTTAGAGTCATCTCAGTGGCAGATGGGACTTGAGAGAATATTGATCTTACCTTTACCTCCTTGTGGGATCAACACTCCATACTTATCACTTCCACCTTTGGAAATTGCTATGATGATTCCCTTCACTTGGGGATTATCATAGGCCCCCGACCCTCCAGCGGCGGCCTCGACTCTTGAACAGACACCACCTCACGCGCAGCCGCCCGGCTCAAGGGGGACAGGGTCGCAACCGGACTAGAAGCCTCCGGAGGTCGCTCTCTAGACAAGCTTACCCCCGCAGCAGAAGGGATCCTGAGGAGCAAAAGTCAGAAGAGGACGCAATATGAAAAAGTCAAGGTACTTACTCATCCACAACTATTCATTTCCTCTTTTTCAAGGCCCGTGGGATGAGGTCACAGCGGTTCCCAAGCCCCTTCCATTTGCGGGGTACCCAAGACCGGGAAGGAATGCGCCGCGAACCGGGGCGCAACCGTCCATGACGGTGGCGGCGGCTGCGTCCGGAGGTGGGGCCCCTTCCCCACCGCCTGTGGAGCTGAGGGCAGCCACCTCGGGAGCGCATGGTGGCTGCTTCCAGGTGGCCACCTCAGGAGCACATGGAGCCACCTATTTCCCAGTGGCTACCTCAGGAGCGCTTGACGGAGTCTGCTCCCCTGCGGCCACCTCAGGAGCACTTGACAGAGCCCGCTCCCGCGCGGCCACCTCAAGAGTGTGTGTCGCAGGGCCTCCAAGCGTAGGGATCACCAAGAGGGGGTTGTCACGAGGTCCCTCGTGGCACTCGGGGAGCAACCCCCACTCGTCGAAGCGCGACATCTTCTTGGCAAAAGCCCTCCCGTTCGAGCAATTGTACAAAGGGCATCACTCAGTAGGGAGGGCAGCAGGCGTGGGGTTGTCCTTCAGGAGTTGGAGCACTGCACGCAGCGTTTTGGAGGGGAGCAAAGGCACCTGGAGCCTCATGGGGTCATCAGGGCCGGTAAAGGCCCACATTGGGCGGGTATGGCACTGGAGCGGAGCGATGCGCCGCCGTGCAAACTCCCTCACCACCATTTCCGTCGTCATCCATGCCTCCTTCAGCTTGGCTAGCCTGGATAAGATACGCGCAAGCCATCGGTCTACGAGCTCTACATGTCCCCAGTCGGAGGTTGGCTCCGCCGGTGCCGATGGGAGGAAGAGTAGGGGGCTGCGCACGATGTCGTCCACATACACCCACTGCTTCCGGAACCCCCTCGCATCCGGGCGGAGCATGAAGTTGATGCCAGAGCTAGCTGTCGCCGTCACCGCCTGGAGCGACACACCCCGAGCGTTGTCCGCCGTCTACCAAGTGGAGCGAGAAGAAATGGTGGAGCAAGGCCACACACGGGGTGATGCACACGGAGGCCTCGCACAAGAAGGTGAAAGCGGAGAGGAGAACAATGGATCCGGGGTCCAGATGCAACGCGTGGATCCGATAGTGCGATAACATGGCGTTGAAGAAGTCTGAGAAGAGGGGCAGCATGCCGGCGAAGAGAGCATGGCGATGAAGGGGGATTTCGGTGGCCTCCATATCAATTAAGGCCTCGGGGGCGGGCCAGACCGCCGTCGCCTTCCACTCGTTGGAATCGGCGGCAAGGGCTGGCCAGACCTTGCTCAACCCCTCCTGGTTGATCATCGTGGACTGGTCCAGCACTGGTTCCAGCCTCGGAGAGGGCTCCATGACCACACGGGCTTTCTCCTTCTTTGACCCGGGAGCCATGGTGGCAGAGTGGATGGAAGCTGGCGTGGAATCTGGTGAAGGAGGCGCAAGCTCGCGGGAAACCAAGGGAGCGGAAGGTGAGCACAGCGGGTAATGATGGTTGGGCCGCATATGCCAGGCAGTTATCAAGTCAGGCAGTTGTCGAGGTGGTGTGGGGAAGTGGGCACGCCCACGTCCCATCGAATGCCACACGTCATCCTGGCCCGCGGCGCTTCGCCCTTGCCCTTTGGCTTCACCTCGAAGCCAAGTCCGAGCGCGCCTTGTGCTCGGGGGCTACTATCAGCGTTCTGGGAACCAGGGTACGCAGACTTTCTTGCCTGGAACCCACGGTGTGGCTTCATTGACAGCCTGGTACGGCCCATCTACTACACAAACAAATCAAGACACTTGCAAGGGGCCAAGCCTCGTGAGGCGGACAACGCTAAGACCTCCGGAGGGAGCGGCCTCCCCGGGCTGCCTCCTGAGGAGCGGAGATTCCTATGCAGGTGCTCAACCTCATGAGGCTGCGGTGATGCAAGCCATGACGACCAAGGCCAGGCAGGCACCAGCACGCGAAGAGGAGCATGTTTCCTCTTTGGTGCTAAGGAGGCAAGCGTAGGCGCGGAGTCCCGAGGAATCAACCAAAGGTTTCCATTCCCATGCAACAAGACCAAGACAACCAGGACGGCAGGATAGATGTCATCGCCGAGCCATCCGCAGCGTCATGACCAGGAGCTTTGCAGGAAATGACGACCTTTTGCCAGGATAAGATGTACTACTTGTCCCCATTCGAATTGGCCACTGTGGGATCCCTTCCCTCCTACGTTTTGGGGGAAGAGGACCAAGGCCACTATAAGTAGGCTAGCCACCACCATAGAGGAGGTCGGATACCTTCAACTCACACACACACACACTAGAGCAGACCTCACGAGGTTGTTCTTCCCTTGTACTAGTTGATCCTCAGCCCCTCGTGAGGCAAATCCACCACAAAGCAGGAGTAGGGTTTTACACTGCAAGGTGGCCCAAACCTAGGTAAACTGCTTTGTCCATCTTCTTCCTTGTTCACCGAGTTAGACGTGGGGGCGATGAATTGGTTGGCTGAAGGGGTTGAGTTCTTCGCACACACCCCAGAGTTCAAACCTTTTCTTGGGTCTGTGGAGCGCTGAATCTGACATGCTCGGATTCGAGATCGGAAGGCCCGGGGTGACCATTGCCTCTTCGCCATTGACGTGTCCACCGGCCCCTCCGACGTGCGGGAGCACGTCCTGGAGGTCCACCACCCTCGATGTCATCCGCCCCGGGCGGCATATTAGTCTGGGGAGCCACGTGCCCGACACCTTCGCCGTCTTCTCCACGCTCGGCCGCCACCACCTAGCCGTCGATTTGCCCTTTCGGTGTGCTTTCGGCCTCTCCGAGCACGCCAACCGCTCCATGGTGAGACCCTCCTCTGCTACCCCCTACTCCCCTCCATTCGCCATGCCCCCATGCCGTGCCATGCTGCACGAGCTCTGACCAAGCTCGCAAGCACCCCCACTCCCACGTCCCGCGGCAGGATGCCCGGGCCTCGCCCCCCACGCCGCTGACGCCCCAGCTGTAAGTGCATCTAGTGCCACCCCTAGCTGGTTTTGGAGCATTGACGACAAACTTGGTTGAGGGACTAATGTGTTTGTGAGAATTGCAGGATAACACATGTAGTAGTCCCTCATTGGTTCGGTTTACCTACCAGAGATGACCCATAAAAATGTGTGAAGACATTGAAGACAATGGTGGTTCGTGAAGACATTCACGATGAAGATTATGACGTGTGAAGATATTCACTTGAAGACTATGGAGTGCGAAGACATAGCTGTTTCGTAGTTTCCATTCTTCTTTATTGAGTCATAGGAACCACCATACAGTTAAGTGGGGTCCAAGTGAACAAAGTCAGAGTGACTGAAGTGATGCTCAACCAAATCCTATGTCTTCTAGCAAAGACAATGGGAGTAAACCTTATCCCGAGGGATGAGTCAGCTTTGCTTGTAGCCCAAGCCAAGCTGCCACGTGTGTTTGAAATCCCACCGTTGGACACGTGTCGATTCCTGAGTAACACAGGGTCATTTCGGACATATCAGGTCGGGTTGCCTCATGGTTATAAATAGCCCACCCCCTACACCATAAATTGGTGGCTGCTCAGAGTTAGTACATGGCTTTTGTCGTTTGAGAGCAACCCACCTCCGAAGCATTTGAGAGAGAGATCCTTGTGAGGACTAAGCCCAAAACACCTAGAGCCAAGGAGTGTTAGGCATCACTAAAGTCTTTCTGTCTGCCTAATCTGAAGACTGTTACACTTGAGGACTGTGAATCCTCCAGCCGGTTAGGCATCGCATTCTGAGCATCCAAGAGTCATTGTGGATTGTCGGTGAACGAAGTCTGTGAAGGTTTGGAAGTCTACCTTGAAGACTTACCAGAGTGATTGGGTGAGCACTGGGTGTCCTTAGCTCAAGGGGAATAAGGTGAAGAGATGGTCTTCTGAGTTCAATCTCAGCCTCCCTAACCAGACGTACAATTGTCACATCAACTGGAACTGGTCTACCAAAACCTTATCTTCACCAAGCAACTGTTTCTATCCCAACTCTCCTTACTTTTCAGTTTATTTTCATGAAGTCATTGCTTGCCCGCCTGATTCATTTGACTTCATTGAGTGAAGACTTATATCTGTTTGGTTTCGTACTATCTTTCGTTCTGATCCTGTCTACCTAGTTGCAATTAGTCTTCATGCTTTCACTGTATTGTATGCTTGACTAATGCTTGCCTAGTGTAGTCTTCATTCCGCTGCTTAATATATAGGTTTAGTTTATTTGTTTGTCTTCAAAGCAACTGTGTTTTGAAGACTTTCATAAAAATTGCCTATTTACCCCCCTCTAGTCGATAACTAGAACTTTCAATTAGTATCAGAGCAAGGTACTCCCTTGTTCTATGTGATTCGGTTTAACCATCTAGAGTTTTAGCTATGTCGACTGCAGGCATAATCAAGGTCTCCGCTGCGTTTCCTATTTTTGATGGTCATGATTATCCCAAATGGATGCAATGATGGAGAAGCGCCTCCTTGCAATGAACAGTGAGCTGTGGACCGTCATGGAGATTGGTCTCACCAATCTATGCAAGATGGTGCATGCTGACGACATTCGAAAGTACAGTCAACTGGATATCACGGCTAAGGATATCATATGCTCCTGTATGTCCAATGACGAGTTCTGGCGCATCATGCATCTCTGCAATGCGAAGCTTATCTGGGACCGGATTTCTGATGTCTATGAGGGTCATCAAACCCGTCAAGACCCGGGTTCTGCGAATTCAAGGAGTCTCTTAAAACGATGACTTTCGAACCCGAGCCATCTGATCCAACCTACTGCTTCATCGCACCTGGTGCCAAGGTAACGTCACGCGAATCCATATCTAGCTATAAGACACTTGCTAAAATTGCAACTGAGCAACAAACTGCTATGGAACATATTCAAAAGCCACTAGACAAATGTGATGACCTGTTGGATGCGGAAATGAATCGAACTCAGTCCTTAATTGAAGATATTAAAAGTCTTCGCGTTAAGTATGAAGAACTTGAAAGTCGTCATGAAACTCTCTCAGCTTCTCATGAGAAGCTTTCCTACGATTATCTTGAAAGGAAGCAAGATCTTGAGAATCTGAGAGTGTCTCATGAAGATCTTCAAAAAGAGAACGATTCACTACTCGCCCAACAAACCAGTTCCGCTCAGGTAGAATTTGTTCCATCATGCTTAAAGTGTCTTGAGCGTGATAATGCTGTCTCTGTTGCTGGATGTTCTACTACTTCTGATGTTGCAGTATCTTCAACTGCTGATGTGGTAACTAACCCCACTACTGAGGATGCCACTACTATTGCCGATGAGAATGCTAGGTTGAAGACATTGCTTGAGACTAGCATGTACAAAAGCCTCAAAGGGCATCAGACCTTGTGCGATGTTCTCAAGAAACAGATTCTGAACCGAAACCCTAGGAAAGAGGGTGATGGGTTCGAGAGGAAAATTAACGTTGATGGTTCATATTGGACGCCTGAGCAGTACCCCAAAACCACCTGGGTTGCTGCTAAGGATCCTTCAGTGGACCCATCCACTTTATCTGGCTTCACTTATGCTAACCCAATTTTCATTGATGAATCCTTTGATGCCAATTATAACTGTTTAAGAATCAGAATGGTGAAGTGTTTGCCAAGTACATTGGTACTAACAGTAGGAAAGGTCACCCCAGAAGAAGATCCGGGTGCCCAAAGGCTGTCTTGAGAAGCTTCCCGTGAATGTCATCATGACACCACCTGGGAAGAAGACAAACCCCTGACCAAAGGCTTCATATGGCCCAAAGGCTCATACAGACAGAGGACCACTCATGGTCACCCAAACGCCAATGTTTTGTAGGAGAACCGTTACGAGACTCATGAATATGAGCCTGTTTCCTCTAACCGCTATGTTCACAAAACTAAGAACTTTCTGCATATTCATAGGAGTACTATTCTCCTCATGCGAAGCTATTTGCTAGGGCTCCCAAGCCAAAGTTCTCAGATGCTGCACTTAGGCTCATTGCTTCTAAGCGACCCCTGAAGATGTGGGTGGTTAAGAAGAATTAACTTCTCTTGCAGGGAAAGGTCTCCAGCCGAAAAGCAAAATCTTCTGACGCTAATGCTGGAGACCTAAAACATCTTGTGGGACGCAAGATAAAATGCCCCAATGGTCTTATCATGTATTTTGTCCCAGGGTTCCTTGACGAGCATCCTATCATGCCTAACCAGAATCTAAACTTTGATAATATGCTTGTTCGCTACATGTTTCTGCTTCACAATACTCTTGGTGAAGCCTATCCCGCTAACTGCACTATAGGGTACAACTCCAAAAACCACCGAATGGATCATGGAAAGCGGCTGTACCAACCACATGACTGGTGATCGAAGTCTTCTTGTGGATTCAACCCTAAGTCCATCTACTAAGAGTCACATCACATTCGGTGACACTGGTAAAAGCAAGGTATTGGGTCTTGGTAGAGTTGCTATCTCAAAGGATCAACACATGGACAAAGTGATGCTTGTTGAATCCCTTGGATACAACTTAATGTCTGTGTCAATGCTCAGTGATCTAAACATGATTATGATATTTGGGAAATATCATTGTCTTGTGCTAATGGAATCTGACAAATCTCTAGTCTTTGAAGGCTATCAAAGAGGTGATATCTATATGGTAGATTTCTCAGCAGGACCACAGCTTGCCGTATGTCTTCTAGCAAAGGCTTCAAAATGCTGGCTATGGCATCGACGGCTAGGACATGCAGGCATGAGGAACCTGTACACTCTTGCAAAGAAGAAGCACATCATTGGCATCAAGGGCGTCAAGTTCAAGAAGGATCATCTATGTGGTGCCTGTGAAGCTGGAAAGATGACTAGAGCCAAGCATCCCTCGAAGAAAATCATGACTACCTTACGTCCCTTTACGCTGCTTCACATGGACCTATTTGGCCCTACTCACTACTCTACCCTTATTACTACTACACATCTCTATGGCTTCGCTATTGTTGATGATTACTCGAGATACACCTGGGTACACATAATTCTCTATAAGACTGAAGTGCAGGATGTCTTCAGAGGCTTCGCAAATCAGGCCACGACGAATTATGGCATCAAGATCAAGCACATCCGGAGTGACAATGGCACTAAGTTCAAGAATGTTGGCCTCGACACTTATCTTGATACTTTGGGCATCACACATGAGTTCTCTGCTCCTTACACACCTCAGCAGAATGACATCATGGAGCGCAAGAACAGAATTATCATTGATTGCTAGATGAATACAAGACTCCATGAAAATTCTGGCCCGAAGCCATTGAAACTGCATGCCACATCATCAACAGAGTATATCTTCATAAGTTCTTCAAGAAAACATCTTATGAACTTTTGACTGGTAAGAAGCCAAATGTCAGTTACTTCAAAGTCTTTGGTGCTAGGTGCTGGATCATGGATCCACATCACACGTCTAAATTCGCACTGAAAGCACATGAATTTTTTATGCTTGGTTACAGAAAGGACTCTGTTGGCGTCCTGGACTTGGGGGTATCCAGTCCTACCTGCCTGTGGCCCACCGCGTGGCTTCATCGATGGACTGGTATGGTGCAGCTTCAACACCAATGCAGCAAGACCCTCGCGAGGGGCCAAGCCTTGCGAGGCGGACGACGCCAAGACCCCCGAAGGAAGTGGCCTCCACAGGAGGGCTCCTGAGGGGCGGAGAGTTCTATGCAGCTACCTCATGAGGCTCAGCTGACGTGAGGCATAACGACCAAGGCCAGGCGGGCACCAGACGGGCGCAGAGCGCATGTTTGCTCTTCGGTGCAAGGGAGGCAAGCCACAGGCGTGGAGTCCCAAGGAATCAGCCAAAGGTTTCCATTCTGGTGCAACAAGACCAAGACCGCCAGGACGGAGGTCATCACCGAGCCCACCACAGCGTCACGACCAGAGGCTTTTCGTAAGCGAAGACTACTTTTGTCAGGATAGACTATACTACCTGTCCCCTTTCAAATCCCGCCGTTGTGTAATCCCTTCACGCTCATATTTGGGAAGAGGACCAAGGCCACTATATATAGGACTTAGCCACCACCATAGAGAGGGGGCCGAAGAACCGAGACTAGAGCAAGTAGAACACCACACCAGCTCAATAACACCTCACCTCCTGAGGCTTGTTCATCCACTGTACTAGTTCATCCATAGCCCCTCGAGGCAATCCACCACACCACACTGGATTAGGGTATTACACCACAACGGTGGCCTGAACCAGTATAAATCTCCGTGTCTTTGTGTCTCTCGAGCTCGACGCGTTAGGCTAGCGAGGATCGCGAGTAGGCAGGATGGGCAGGTTGAGATCTCCACACGCACCCCAGAGTTCAAACCTCTCAAGGGTTGCCGGATCCCTAAATTCGACATTTGGCACGCTAGGTAGGGGTGCATC
Source organism: Triticum aestivum (assembly GCF_018294505.1). NCBI lineage: Eukaryota > Viridiplantae > Streptophyta > Magnoliopsida > Poales > Poaceae > Triticum > Triticum aestivum. Next base: position 278,461,133 of record NC_057798.1, read on the forward strand.
GGATCCTCTCTTCCGTCATTCGATTCGTCTCCGCTCCGACATCTCCATGGCCGACGCGCGCAGGGCTCGCGCCGAGTGTCGGGCTGCGGTCACCGCCCGTGTCGCTGAGAAGGCTTCGATGGGTGACGGCTGTGCCCGCCACACTCCTTCTCCGGTGGCTAATGCCGCCACGGGCCCTGCCGGCCACGAGCAGCAAGCTTCATCGCTGCACCCGTCGGCGTGCCGCGACGGCCGCACCACTACTCCATCACTGACCCCAGCAGCTTCGTCCTCTCACGCGCGCCGCGGCCAGGTCGACGCGCAGGCCGCTCTGCTCACGGTGCGGGAGCTCCTTCGCTACCGTCCCGTGGGTGATCTCTACGAGGAGTGGCTCGGGAGGATCACTGACCTCATCAGCGTCGCGCACGGGGGCTCCGACAGGTCAGCTCGCTCGCTGTCTCAGCAACCACCTGCAGTGGGTGATGTCGCGCACGGGGCTCCTCCTCCGCCTCCGGCCCGGGGCGCCATTGTCGAGCCAAGGCGTATGGCTCCACGGCGCAACCCGTAGCGCCCGGCGCCGGCTCGGGACGACGTGAGCTGCCAGGTGGTGCAGCGTCCCCAAGGAGAAGCACGCGTGCTTCCAGCACCCCAGCACCAGGCTTGCGAGCCGCCACAGGAGGTGGCAGTGCACGTGCGCCAGGACTACGTTCCACCCACTCGACGACCTCCGGTGGCCACGACAGGATGCCGTGCGTTCGCTACAGAGCTCCGCAACATCGTCTGGTCGAGCAAGTTCAAGCCTGACCTGCCTCCATGCTATGATGGCACCGCAGACACCGCCGAGTTCCTACAGCTCTACGAGCTGAGCATCGAGGCGGCCAACGGCGACGAGAAGATCATGGAAAACTAGTTCCCGATGGCCCTCAAGGATGGCGCGCATTTTTGGCTCCTGAACCTGACCGAGGGGTCGGTTTCTTCCTAGGAGGAGATGCACATCCGCTTCATCGCCAACTCCCAGGGCACTCGCGACCGTCCGCCGGCCGCGGGCGACCTGCATCGCGTCAAGCAGCAGCCTAGAGAGACCCTGCATAAGTATATCCAGCGCTTCAACAACGTCCGCCTCAAGATTCCCAAGGTGTCTGACAAGGCCATCATCTCCGTGTTCACCGATGGCATCTGCGATGTCAAGATGAAGGAGGAGCTAGCTATCCACAAGGACCTCTGCACCGCTCTAGAGATGTTCAACATGGCAAAAAAGTGTGCAAGGGCTGAGGAGGGACGCCTCTCCCTCCTCGATCTCCCTGATGCTGATCCATAGGACAAGAAGACCAAGGCCAAGGACACAGAGTGCAAGGGGCCAGCCGTGCTTGCGGCTGAGCCGGAAACCAAGCGTGGCTGCAACCACCCCGAGTCGTCCAAGGGCAAGCGGCCGTTTTGCGCCTTCCACAACGTCTACAGCCACAACACCAGCGACTGCCAGGAGCTCAGGGTTCTCCGCGATGGGTGCCTCGGTCGACGCCCTGAGCGCAATGATCGGGGCTACGGTCGCGGAGGTGGCCGAGGCGGAGGTCGCTGGGATGGACGCGACCGCTGTCAGGAGTGGCATGACCAGCCCCGTGAGGACCGCTAGTAGGACCAGTCTCGGGAGGGCAATTGGAGGGAGAAGCCTCGTGAGGACCACCCCCAGGGCAATGCAGCTTTGCCTCCTCTACCTCCACAGTCAAGAAGGAACGAAGATCACCACCAGGACGAGGGGGCTGGGGGATTCTAGGAGCCTCGGTCCATTGCCTGCATCTTGGGCGGCTCGCAGGACCCGGCTTCCCACCGTGTCTTCAAGCAGTTTGCGCGCGAGGTGAATGCAGCGCTCCTGAAGCCCGAAGCAATTCGCCCCCTCAAGTGGTCCACGTGCGCCATCACCTTCGACTCCTCAGACCGGCTCAAGTGCGCGGACACCGTAGGCGCACTCCCCATGCTCTGCTCCCCCGTTATCAGCAACATGACCGTCACCAAGACCCTCATCAATGGCGGAGCAGGGCTCAACATTCTCTCCATTCAGATGTTCGACAGACTCCAGGTGCCATACTACCAGCTGCACCCCACCAAGCCATTCTCAGGAGTTACCGATGGATCAACACACCCAATCGGGCAAGTTCACCTCCCTGTCACCTTCAGCGAGCACAACAACTACCGCACCGAGATCATCAACTTCGATGTTGCCGACATTCGCTTGCCCTACAACACCATCCTAGGGTACCCAGCACTGGCCAAGTTCATGGCGGCCATACACCATGGCTACAATGTCCTCAAGATGTCAGGGAGCGGCAACATCATCACGGTCGCCTGCCAAGAGAAGGATGCAGTGTGCTCCCTCGAGTGCACTTTCCAGGCTGCAGTAGTCGAGAACTCAGAATACGAAGATGGCGCCCTCCCTCCTGAGGTCGCCCCCAAGATGAAGAAGCTGCAGCCGAGCCAAGGGTCTCGTGAGGGAGCATCACTCGAGGACAGAGCGTTGAGCCTCGCGTCTCCGGACTCGGCACCTTCAACCATCACATAGGGAGGCGCGTCCGACACCCCTCTCAGGCTGGGCTCGGGGGCTCTCCTCTGGAGGGCCTCAGACCTAGCCCATGTCACGAGAGTGGCTCTCGGGCACCATGTGGTGGTGCTCTTCAAAGCACGCTTCCCAGGAGAAGGCGGCAGGCGTGAGGCACCAGGCGTTCAGGAGTTCATCAGCGAGGCAATCGAGGAGATTCAGGAAGGAAGGGTTCTGCAAGGCGATCGCCGCCTGCCGCACGGTGCAGCTCACTGCCCTGGCGAGTGTAAGGAGTTCCACGTTTGCATCGACATCCCCGGGCTCAACAGGGCCGCTCTCGGTAGCTCATGTGGCCGTCTAGTGTCGGACGATGCGAGGGTCCGCCTCACAGCTACGTCCACATGCCTTTCGGCCTGGCGGGCGCGGTTGAGGCTTTCCAGCGCTGCATGAGGGACGCACAGGCGGCCTACAAAGCCAGGCACCAGGCACTCCTGGCAGAGATGGAGGAGCCCCTTCAGGAGCCTTCTGATCTGTCTGAGCCTCCCGAGGCTCGGCACCGGAGCGGCTCATGAGGAACGGCTTCTGCGGCGCACGTTTTTTGGCTACTTCAACAACTCTTCAGCAACGGTACCAGGTGACATCTCTCTAGTTCGTTCAGTTTGGGGGCGCCCCTCGGGCTGCATCATCCCCAGGCCGTGTGGGTCTGTCCCTACGGCATGTATCCCCTTTTGCATTTTATCATAGCAAGTTACAATCCTTTGCAAACTACTTTTGAATTATTGACTGCCTGACCAGCGCTTCGTTGCTAAGAACGTCCTGCGCCCTTGCAAGCCCTCCCGCGACCGCCTCTTGATTAAGGACTGGCACGACGTCTGTGCTCGGGTCCGTCCTTGCAGCGTCGCTAAATCCAAGTAGCTGAGCTCTGGCTCACGAGCCAGCCCCGTGTATGTCACCTCCCATGGCTCTTGGTGCCTTGTTCTCGCATGAGCTAATCATGGGTGGAGGAGTGAGGGCACGCGACCTGGTGCCCCCGTGGCCACGGGTACCGCGCGCCGTTTGTTTTACTTCAGGATCTTTGCATGAGAAGACTGGGCATGGCGTCTGTGCTAGGGTTCGTCCCTACATCATCGATAAATCCAGCGGCTGCGCTCTGTCTGGCGGGCCGGTCCCGTTCACGTCACCTCCTAGGGTCATTGGTGTCTGGCCTTCTCATGCAATAACCTCAAGAAACTCATTCGGCGCATGCTGCCTAACCATCTCGCAGGACCAATCCAAGCATCCCTAATCAAGACCAGGCGCAACCCGCCTTGAGGTAGGGCCTTGTGAGTCCCGCGCTGGCTCACGGGTGCCCATATACACCTCCTCCAGCCCTGCCGTGCAAGCCACATGTCAGGGCGGGGTTGTACACGCCCTGGGGGCTCTCCTCAGAGGGAGCCCCCTCCGACGCACCAGCGGAAGCACCATGCTTGCGCTGGCCGTCGACACTGCCGAGGAGCGGCTATGCCTGTGCAGGAGCAGAAGCGCTATGCTCCACGCTGGTGATAAATAACTGGGGGTGGCCTCATGGACACATTAACCTCAGGGAGCCTCCGGGCTCAGTGACTAGCCTCACTGCGCTACTCTCCCTTGGGAAGGTAGCGCGAAGGGGCTGGGCATGGGGGCTACGCTCAGGTCATGCCTGGCGTACCCCACCTCGCCAGGCCTCATGGGCCTGGTCTTCACGCACCCCTCCCAAGCGAGAGCTCGGTGAGGAAAAGGTAGGATGGTCTGTTCGCACGTCAAGGGGGACTCCTGAGCATCGCGACTCAGGAGCCTAACTGGTCACGTAGCCCCTCACCTCTTGGGCTCGTCCTGGTGATCCGGACGACTCAACGACGGCTAAGGCATGCGCCGGGCCGGGCCCTGCCAACGTAGAACACCAAGACCTGGCTGTCACCCCTCTTTTTTCAAGCCATTCACACATCAAGGGGGACTCCTGAGCATTGCGACTCAGGAGCCTAACTGGTCACGTAGCCCCTCACCTCTTGGGCTCGTCTTGGTGATCTAGACGACTCAACAATGACCAAGGCATGTGCGGGGCTGGGCCTTGCCGATGCAGAACACCGAGGCTTGCCCCTGCATCTTTTCCTAAGATGTTCGCACGTCAAGGAGGACTCCTGAGCATTGCGACTCAGGAGCCTAACTGGTCATGTAGCCCCTCACCTCTTGGGCTCGTCCTGGCAATACAGACGACCCAACGATGGCTGAGGTATGCGCGGGGCCGGGCTCTGGCGACGCAGAACAACAAAGCAAACAGAAAAGATGAAGGAGCATAATCTAGTTATTACAAGACATATTGTTCCAAACAGATAGTTTTTAAACGCCTCCCCAAGGCATGTCGCATGATGCAGGATAAACAAGTAAAAGCAGAATCTCTGGGCCACCTACTCAGACTTGGGCGTCACTGCTGCCCGCCAGCAGAGCCTCATCACCCGGCGTGTCGCCCGTTCCACCGGCTTCAGTCGGAGGACCAACGACCAGGTACTTGCTCAGCATGGCGTTCATGAAGCTCACAGCGGCATCAACAACATCTTGGGAGTCGGCATCCATCAGAGTGAGGAAGGAGGAGGTTGAAGCTGGTGTCCTGGAGATAAAGATGATTGAAGACACACGTGAGAGCCGAGGAAGAAAGTGAGTGCGCCTCGCTTTCCACCAAAGATGTGAACACGTCGACAACATCTTTGAGCACCACCACGATTTCAAGAAGCAGAGCAGCAGGGCTCTCCCTCGGGGTCGTCACCACCGCCCTTCCCAAGGGATCATCTCCAAAGAGCACCTTCTGGGCCTTGTGGAAGCGTGCCTCAGGAGAGAGAGGGTGTCACAGTCCATGGAGGCCACCTTCTTTGCCTCGGTCAAGGCCGCTTGGGCTGCCTCCGCCTCCTCCTTCAGCTTCGTCAGGCGGTCGCGCTCTCCAGCCTGCTCTAAGGCCGTCTTCTTCACCTCGGCGTCTCGGCTGGCGACAACAGCTTTTTGGGCCTTCAGCTTCTCCTTATGGTCCTGGAGCTGGTTGGCCTGGGCAGCCTGCTAGTCCTGGAGAGCCTTCAGATCAGCCTCCGCCACGCGGCACCGGTTCACAGCTTTTGTGGCCTCCTTCCATGCTAGGTCGCATGCCGTGGCGGCCACCCCAAGCGCCTTCTGGGCCTCCTCCGTAGAGCCCCAGGCCGCACGGACAGACGCATCAGCCTTGAGCCAACTAGAGATCAGCCCCATGCGTCCCTACGCCGAGCGATGATCCGGGTCCTGAAGCTCACCCTGGAGGAAGTCCAGCGCCGCCCTTGCCTCTTCCAGGGTCCCGGAGGGACTAGGAACACCATGCCTCGGCCACGCTGGGCAAGGGAGGAGACGACCTCGGCGCCAGGGCAGAAAAAACCTCATCCTCAGGAAGGTCCGGGGGCTCTGGAGGCTGGTTGACCTCAACAGCCGCGGCAAGGCTGGGTGCCAGAGGAGTCAGGCCTGCCGGGGGCACCGACACCTCTTGAGGATGGGCATCCACGTCCTCCGGAGATGACATCACCTCTGGGGCTGCGGGGGCAACGACACTCTTCATCACCTGAGCTGCGGCAACCGCTTCATCGCTCGCAGCCACGGCAACCTCCGTACCCTTGTTCTGCTTCTTCGTTGACTGCTGCTTAATGACAGGAGAATACGCTCAGTACCACTTCAAGAACCGACAAGTAAGGTTAAGGGAGAAACTTACTGGTCAACAAAGGCATATCGCCTCTTCATGCTCAGCAGCGGACACTGGGGCGGAGCAGCTGGTGCCGAGCTCCTGGGGGAAGGAGAGCTTGCGGTTGGCGCCGCCTGGGATGATGTCAGCGAAGGTGGGCTGCTGCCCGAAGGGATCAACGCATACCTGCTTTTCTTCATGACCGCTCGCTTGGGCTGCTTCAAGGAGGCCACTCCAGACCTCGTGGTGACTCCTGGAGGGCGTGGCACCTCCACCACCGTGGGCTCGTCATCATCATCATCATCAGGAAGGTCGCGCAGGAGCTCCCTCTGCTTCGGGGTAGAGGATTCGTCCACAACCTCAACCTCGGTGGCCTCTGAGGATTGGCCGTCGGAAGACAAGTGCACCAAGGTAGTAGGCGGCAAGGAAGACCCCAGCCGCACGAACCCGAGCTCGTCGAAGACAGGCATGGCCGGGACAACCTCCTCTGCATCATCACGGCAGTATAGCGGAAGCCAGTCCTCCAGAGGGTCGCTCAGGTCCTTCCCCGTCAGGTAGAGCAGCACCTTGTTCAGCTCCTCCTCGGGAAGGGGATCTCGGCATAGGTGGAACTTGTCGTCATCACCACCAAGCTTCCACAAGGGACGGGGGCGGTCTTGAAGCGGCGCGACGTGCTACTTCAGGAACTCCCTGATGTGCATGGCCCCCGTCAGCTTGGCGTTCTTCAACTCCTTATCCATCTTTCTCACAAACGGCGTCAGGTAAGGGTCAGTGATCTTCTCAGATTTCCACCACTTATCGGAGACGGGGAATGCGGTCAGCAGCTTCAGCGAGCTCTGGGAGCTCTTGGAGTCCATCAACACCCACCTCTTCACGACATCCTCCACCTTCTTCCCAGCGCGGGACACGCCGTGACGAAACCGATGCACCCGACTGGACTGTCGCTGGTCTTGCGAAGATAGAAGAAATGGCGGAACAGGACAACAGAGGGCAGCACCCCCATGAACGACTCACAATAGAAGGCGAAGAGGGACAGAAGGAGGATGGAGTTGGCATGGATGTGGAGCTCTTGGAGACTATAGTGGTGAAGGATGGCGAAGAAGAAGGGGGATTACGAAGGTACCATCCCGGAGAAGACGCTGTGCACGAAGAAGGGGAAAAAGTTGTTGCCCGCGGGCTCCGGGGCAGCGGCGGCGACCCGGAGCGCGGTCTTCTTCCACTCATTGTCGTCGCTCGCCGTCAGGAGGAGCGTTGTCTGGAGCTTCTCCCCGGTCACGTAGGGCGCCATCAACCCTGGCTCGTACCAGGCAGAGCCGGCAGCCGAGGAGGAAGCCGTGGCTTTTTCGGCGGCCATCAGGCAGAAGATTTGGTGGAGAATTGGAAGATCTGGTGAGCTCTTCTGTTGTGGGGAGAAGGGGATCTGGAGCATGACGAAGAAGGAGCAATGAAAGCCTGGTGGCAGGCGGCACCCCCTTTTGTCAAACGAGAGCAGTTGCCGAGGCAACATGGGGAAACAGAGCCGCCCACGTCCAATCAATCGCCACGCGCCATCAAGGCCGCAGGCGGTTAGGGCCTGCGGTGCTAAGCACTTGCCCTTTGGCTTCGTCTGGAAGCCAAGTCCGAGCACGCCTTGGGCCCGGGGGCTACTGTCGGTGTCCTGGAGTTGGGGGTATCCAGTCCTGCCTGCCTGTGGCCCACCGCGTGGCTTCATCGATGGCCTGGTATGGACCAGCTTCAACACCAACGCAGCAAGACCCTCGCGAGGGGCCAAGCCTCGTGAGGCGGACGACGCCAAGACCCCTGAAGGAAGTGTCCTCCTCAGGAGGGATCCTGAGGGGCGGAGAGTTCTATGCAGCTACCTCATGAGGCTCAGCTGACGTGAGCCATGACGACCAAGGCCAGGCGGGCGCCAGATGGGCGCCAGAGCGCAGGTTTCCTCTTTGATGCAAGGGAGGCAAGCCACATGCGCCGAGTCCCGAGGAATCAGCCAAAGGTTTCCATTCTGGTGCAACAAGACCAAGACCGCTAGGACGGCAGGACGGAGGTCATCACCGTGCCCACCACAGCGTCACAACCATAGGCTTTTCGCAGGCGAAGACTACTTTTGTCAGGATAGACTGTACTACCTGTCCCCTTTCAAATCCCACCGTTATGGAATCCCTTCCCGCTCATATTTGGGAAGAGGACCAAGGCCACTATATATAGGACTTAGCCACCACCATAGAGAGGGGGACGAAGAACCGAGACTAGAGCAAGTAGAACACCATACCACCTCAAGAACACCTCACCTCCTGAGGCTTGTTCATCCACTATACTAGTTCATCCATAGCCCCTCGAGGCAATCCACAACACCACACTGGATTATGGTATTACACCACAATGGTGTCCCAAACCAGTATAAATCTCTGCGTCTTTGTGTCTCTCGAGCTTGGCGCGCTAGGCTAGGGAGGATCGCGAGTAGGCAGGCTAGGCAGGTTGAGATCTCCGCACGCACCCCAGAGTTCGAACCTCTCAAGGGTTGCCGAATCCCTAAATTGGATAGACTCGCACACCTACAGAGTCTTCAACCTCTTTCACTACAAAGTGGTTAAAACTTTAGATGTGCGGTTCGAAGAAACTAATGGCTGGCAAAGAGAGCACCTGCCAAATGTGCTAGATGAAGCTACACCAGGTGAAGCTATCAGGCTAATGGGCACTGGAGAAATCATACCCACCGAGGAACAAGCTGAGGATGAGATCATCATTTCTGCACCTAATCAACATGAAGACAATGCTCAGTGTGAAGCCAATGCTGAAGGTGAAGACAATAGTCAATCTGATCAAAATCTTCGTCCAGCTCATCCTCAAGTCGCCAATGAAGTCTAGATTGAGAAGATTATTGATAGCATCATTGCTCCTGGTCCTCTCACTCCATCAAGAGCTACACAACTAGCAAAATTCTGCGGTCACTTTGCTTTTGTCTCTATATCTAAACCCAAGAAAGTCGAAGAAGCCTTCACGGAACCTGAATGGATTCAAGCTATGCAGGAAGAGCTTCAACAGTTTGAGCTGAATAATTTCTGGGAGCTTGTCAAATGTTCTGATCCTCGCAAGCACAACATCATTGGTACAAAATGGATCTGTCGCAACAAGAAAGATGAACTTGGACAAGTTGTCAGAAACAAGGCTCCCCTAATCGCTCAAGGTTACACACAAGTGGAAGGAATTGACTTTGATGAAACCTTTGCTCCTGTGGCATGGCTTGAAGCCATTCGCGTACTGCTGGCCTATGCTAACCATCACAACATTCTTCTGTACCAAATGGATGTGAAGAGTGCCTTTCTCAACGGCAAAATCAAATAAGAAGTGTATGTCGGCCAACCGCCTGGTTTTGAAGATCCTAAGCATCCTGATATGGTGTACAAGCTCAACAAGGCACTGTATGGCCTCAAACAAGCACCTCACGCTTGGTATGACACACTCAAAGAATTCCTGAAGAGCAAAGGCTTCAAACCTGGTTCTCTAGATCCTACTCTCTTCACGAAGACATATGATGGTGAACTGTTTGTGTGTCAAATATATGTGCATGACATCATCTTCGACTCCACGGATAAGAGATACAATGATGAGTTTGGATACATGATGCAAGAGAAATATCAGATGTCCATGATGGAGAGCTGGAGTTCTTCCTTGGTCTTCAAATCTGTCAACAGCGCAAGAACATCTTCATATCGTAAGAAAAATACCTCAAAGATTGCTTGGAAAAGTTTGGAATGCAAGACTGCAAAGGGTACACGATGCCAATGCCAACCAAAAGTCACCTTGGCCCTGACGACAATGGTAAAGAGTTCGATCAAAAGGTATACCGCTCCATGATTGGTTCTTTTGCTATAATTATGTGCATCTAGGGCTGCTATTATGCTTATCGTTTTGCATGTGTGCCCGATTCCAAGCAGCACCAAAGGAATCGCATCACCTTGCTGTGAAGCAAATTCTTCGATATTTGGCTCACACCCCAACTCTAGGATTGTGGTATCCAAAGGGCTCATTGTTTGATCTAGTTGGATACTCTGATGCTAATTATACTGGTGACAAGGTTGATCGCAAGTCTACATCAGGCACATGTCACTTTCTTGGATGATCTCTTTTTGTTGGTCTTCAAAGAAGAGAACTGCGTATCCCTCTCCACTACTGAATCTGAATACATTACTGCTGGATCTTGCTGTGCTCATCTTCTCTGGATCAAGAAAACTCTCAAGGACTACGACATCAACATGAAGAATGTGCCACTCTTCTACGACAATGAAAGTGCCAGCAAGATTGCCAAGAATCCAGTTTAGCACTCGAAGAGAAAGCACATTGAGATTCGTCATCACTTTCTTAGAGATCATGTCATCAAGGACGGCATTGATATCATTCACGTCAACACTGAAGAGCAACTGGTAGATATCTTCACAAAGCCCTTGGATGAGAAGAGGTTTTGCAAGCTGCGGTGTGAGCTAAATATCTTAGAATCCTCAAATGTCCAGTGAATGGAGACACATCCTAACGCTTATGCAAGTTGATGACTTAGATGTGCAACACACAAAGTAACATATTTATTCAATCAATGAAGACACTCTCTGAGTGTGAATACATTAATGTGGAATTTGACTTTGGAGCGCCATGGTAATTATGCGCCATGTCTGGGTTTAATACTTCCTATACGGTGGGTAACGCCACCACCACACTTTCTTGAAGTTTTTCATTTGGCGTGATGATTGCATTATCTTCGCATTTGGATTGTCTTCAGCATTGATTTATCTTCAAAATCTATATCTTCACAACGTGAAGACATAGCTATAAGTGAATGCTGTACAGGACAGAACACACACACACACAGACACACACACACACAACTATGTCTTCACGTTGCTATTTTTCTGACCTAAGTGAATGTGACCGGACCCTAATCCAATCTGTGCTACTCCCTCAAATTCTTTCTATCTAGTCATATGAATTCTATTGACACCTTTCAAATATCTTCACTGTGTCCTTGTCAGCAGAAGATACACGCACACATTTTTAAAACTGCTTTTAAAGTCTTATCCTTTGCCTGAAAATCGGAGAAGCCGGAACGACCACCCGACAATCCAGGCGTGCGTGGGAACATGATTCAACTCCTGATAAGTTGCATGCATGCCACGTGTCCTTCAGAGGTGAACCGCCAGGGACACCTGCGTAATTGTGCCGTGCCGCCCTCCTCCTCCTTATAAATACTTGCCCCCTCACGTTCAATATCTCCTCTTCCACGTCGCCATCTCGCTCAAACCCTAGTGCCACCACTATCTCGTGTCGACGCTGGAGATGAAGCGCTTAGCTGCCGCGATGTGTATAGCTCTCTTCGATGCCGTCCTCACGCCGGCCGCAGACCTCGTCTTCTCCGCCGCCGCCAAGTTAGGGCGCGGAAGATTGGACTGCTCGGCCTCCCATCTGCCTCGTCTAGCAGTTCGTCTGTGGTAAATAAATCTCAATTTTATGGTTTTTTTGATCTATCAAATCCATCCACTTCAACCAAAAGTGGTTTTTACATTTCAAATCTGGATATGTCTCTTTTTAAATCTCATATATTTCAAAGTATGTTCACTTATGCTTCATAACTAGTTAGATTCCTCACTTGTACTTATTCTTGGATCATTACAAATATGGAACCAACTTCCTTCAATAAGTGAATGTCTTCGCACTATGAGGTCAATGTCTTCTAACCGATTTATCTTCAAAATCTTCTAAGAATGCATATGACCTCTTCCCCTTCCCTCGTGTCTCTAATGCTATCACAGGTACATGTCCATGGAAGAATCCCTTGGTTCTCATAGTCTGCGTTCATTTGCAGAATTCTTACAACATCACATTGAATCTCCTGAACCAGCTCTTGTTTGACTAAAGCAGATGGAAGCCTTTCACTGTTTTGAAGCCTATCTGTCTGAATATTATGTCTTTTGAGAAATCTGCATGGAAAGGTGGCAGGCAACACCGTGGCAATACTACACTGGACCTGCCCCCAGATCTCTACGAGCTCTACAAATCTGACCCTGAAGAAAGCTCTACACATCGCAAGAACATGATCCAATGGATCCGAAGATATTGGGCTGAGCAATGGTACAAGTACAACTTTGTGACACCTGAATATGCTGAGAAGAATGCCATCAAGCGCCCATGGGGTGATTGTCTTTACAAGAATTTGGTACCGAAGACAAAAGCTGAAGCTATTGCTTAGAAGTTCTATCCTTGCATGGTCCGAGGACCTCATCCTAAGAATGCTGATCCATCGTCTCTTCTATGGTGTCGTGACGACAATGTCTTCAAGCACAACTTTCAGTTTGCAAAGGATTCATCTGTCAAGAACAAGAAGGAATTTGGCCTTGACTTCAACCCTGGTCCATCTGCACCAAGGACAGATTGTACACATGAAGCCAACGAGAACATAATTACCCCCTTTACCAACTTTGATGGGCTTCTATCCCACATTGCTGCCTAGAGGGCCAAAGTAGAGCAATCTGCTGAAGATGTAGACTCTGAAGATGCTCCCTCACCACCGGAGCAGAAGAAAAAGTCTAAAGCTTCAAAGCCCTCTACTGCTGCTGCTCCAAAAGCTTCGACAAAGAAGCCACTGAAAACTGCACCTCCTGAAGCCAGTGTGCAATCAAAAGATCTGTCTCGCGTATCCAAAAGGACCAAGAAGCCAATTCCCAAGAAGGTTTCTAGGCAGGCTCTCACTCCTGCTGCCGTTCTGCGCAATGAGGATGACACCATTGATCCGTCAAGTGATGAAGATCTTGGTGACGACGCTCTAGAGATGCTGATCAAGAGCAAGCAAGAGGCGGAGATCTTTAGTGATCTGCCCCTCTTTGATGTTGATATATTGAACAACTTCATCGATGAATGGTTTGACGACCAGAGCATCGGTATTGAGGACCTGCAGCTGCCAGTGGACATCAACATCACATTTCACGGAGCCATTGCCAATGAATTGGCCTTAGCTCAGAAAATCGTCGAGCTCAAGAACAAGATTGATCATGAGAAGGCGCATTTCAAGAAGCACATCGACAAGCTCAACGTGGCTGATGTGCAAATTTTCAAGAAGATGTTGCATGATCTCAAGGCTGAATTCCACAAGAAGCGTGAAGAAGCCAAAGGCTCAAGAGAGCACATGAAGCATTATGCACACAAATGTGTGCAAGCACACAATGAAGATGAAAAGAGAAAGGCTCTTGGGCGTCCTGGAATCGATCCCAGAATGGCTGCCCAGGAAAGCAAGAAGCCTGCAGAAGCTAATCCTGATGCTCCAAGGATGGGACAACCAAGCATTATCTTCCCTGCCAGCATGACTGGCTCGAAGCCAAAGGCCCCTTCTGCTGCTTCAGAACTCAAGAAGAGAAGGCAAGCTAAAGCCGAAGATAGGAAGTGGAAGCTCAAGGATACATCTGATGATGCTCCCTCTAAGAAAAAGTTGAAGACAAAGGGATCTAAGTCGTCAAGAAAAGAGCATGCTGCTGTTCCAGAGCCCCTCATCGTCGAACCCATTTCTGTTGCCTTACCTGCCTCTGCCAATTGCGAGCGCTGCCACGTAGTCCATGAGCCTGCTTCAACAAAGGCTCCAGAAAATGAAGAAGTTCCAGCTGTTGACCCCAACGCAGCTGAAGACATTGGTCATGAAGACAATGTGCATGATGATGAAGTCCTTCCTCAGCTCGAGCCCCAGCCGGTATTATCACCTGCTCCGACGAGCAGTGAACTTATTAGCATTGGTCGTCCATTGATGCCAAGTGCTCAAGATGACTCATGGGCTGAGTGCCAACAACAAGACACCCCAGTACATGATGAAACACTCCATACTCCACCTGCTCAAGTCACCTCTTCGGTGCTTGGTGATGACAACTACATGGAGACCACTCCATCTCCAAAGGCGTCGCTAGCATTTCACAGGCTTCGCAAAGGCGTCAGGCCACCGGTCTCCATATCGAGCATTCCAGAAGAAGAAGTGCAACAAACTGGCTCAGTAGCACGTCAAGTGTCCCCTGACGCCATCCCCTCTGCGGCTGCTCAAGAGTCTGTAGCAAAAGCTGCTGAAGACATTCTAGCTGCATCAGCCGATGAAGAAAGAGAAGAAGAAAGAGAAGCCACACCCCCTGCGAATGATCCAGTCATTCCTGAAGAGAATGTGATAATGCCCGATCTTCTAGTCGTTGAACAGATGGAGGTTGAAAACACTGAGGCTGCCACCAACAACAGCACTGAAGCCCATGACTCAGTCCCGGCTGAAGAAATTGTGGAGCCTGAAGCAAATGTGAATGCTGAAGCCACTATGACACCAATCACCTCAGATGACGCTGTTCCTCCCCCAAGGCCTCATACAATGTAAAAGGGATTCAATCATGGAGGTCATCTTGTCACAATCAAATGGCCAATTATTGTTCCACCTACTGCTCTCGAGCCACAGTATGATTATCATGTGGAGCAGAAGCCTCAAGTTCAGAAGCCAAAGCCACGTCTGCCAAGGCTTCCAAGCGCTATCAGAACACATGGCTCATTCAGCATGCTCAGTTTCAGAGAGCACAATAGTTTCTTCGACAGCGCCAAGAACCCATACACGAAGCCCAAGATCACCTCTCATAGATTTTGGAGCCATCAGCAGCGAAGCTATTTCTCTTGCATCCTGTACAACCAAGAACGAATTTTTCCGCACAAACGTATGGATTGTGATGCTATGGCTGGGCTGCCATGTTTTGAAGAGGCCCTCGCTGCTTTTGGGATGTTGGTCTTTTGGCCTTTGTAACTAACAAGGAACACTGGAACGAAGAGCTTCTGCTGCAGTTCTATGCCACTCTACACATTCGAGGCTACAACAGGGATCCGTAGACTTGGGTCCTTGTGTGGATGACAGGTGATGTACATCACGAAGCCAAAGCTCAGGATATGTCACGCCCAATATGCGATACTATCCTAAAGAGACTCGAAGGTCCCTCCAAGGATAGAACCGCATATTGAAATGCTTTTTCAAGGTGGATATCATTACATCAATATTACATAATAGATGGGGATACATACATAAGGCATACAATGCCACACGAATACATCAATACATCTTACATAAGATCAACATCCGACTACGGATGAAACACAAACAGAAACTCAACGACATCCACCCTGC
This sequence comes from Triticum aestivum, assembly GCF_018294505.1. Lineage (NCBI taxonomy): Eukaryota > Viridiplantae > Streptophyta > Magnoliopsida > Poales > Poaceae > Triticum > Triticum aestivum. The sequence continues at coordinate 278,476,517 of NC_057798.1, forward strand.
TAGCCCAGGCTGCCAACCTGGAACCTATCCCCTAATCGAAGAAGAAGCGGAAGAAGAACTCCAAAACAAGCAAACATCGCTCTCGCGTCATGATCATCGCATAACCTGTACCTGCAACTGTTGTTGTAGTAATCTGTGAGCCACAAGGACTCAGCAATCCCATTACCATGGGTATCAAGACTAGCAAAGCTTAAAGGGAAATGAAGGGGTAAAGTGGTGAGGTTGCAGCAGCAACTAAGCATATATGGTGGCTAACATACGCAAATAAGAGCGAGAAGAGAGCAAATGGAACGGTTGTGAAGCTAGCAATGATCAAGAAGTGATCCTGAAGTCCTACTTACGTCAAACATAACCCAGAAACCGTGTTCACTTCCCGGACTCTGCCGAAAAGAGACCATCACGGCTACACACACGGTTGATGCATTTTAATTCGGATCTGGTGTCAAGTTATCTAGAACCGGACATTAACAAATTCCCATCTGCCTATAACCACAGGCATGACTTTTGAAAGATTATTACCCTGCAGGGGTGTCCCAACTTAGCCCATGATAGGCTCTTGCGATCAACGAAGGATATACCTTCTCCCAGGAAGACCCGATCAGACTCGGGATCCCGGTTTACAAGACATTTCGACAATGGTAAAACAAGACCAGCAAAGCCGCCCGATGCGCCGACAATCCCGATAGGAGCTGCACATATCTTGTTCTCAGGGCAACACCGGATAGGTCAGCCTACGAGTAAAACCAACCCTCGAGTTGCCCCGAGGTGGCCCCGCAGTCTGCCCGGTTCGGACCAACACTTAGACAAGCACTTGCCCGGGGGGGGGGGGCTAAAATAAAGATGACCCTCGAGAGAGCGACTCCCAAGGGAAAATGTAGGTGGTGGTGAGGCAAATGGTAAAACCAAGGTTGGGCCTTGCTGGAGGAGTTTTATTCAAAGAGAACTATCAAGGGGGTCCCATAAATCACCCAACCGCGTAAGGAACGCAAAATTCGGGAACATAACACCGGTATGACGGAAACTAGGTCGACAAGAGTGGAACAAAACACCAGGCATAAGGCCGAGTCTTCCACCCTTTACCAAGTATATAGATGCATTAATCAAATAAGAGATATTGTGATATCCCAAACATAATCCTGTCCACCATGGAGCAATCTTCAACTTCACCTGCAACTAGCAACGCTGTAAGAGGGCTGAGCAAAGTGGTAACATAGCCAATCAATGGTTTGCTAGGAGGGGTGTCAGAGGTTCGAGGTTCACGACAATTTGGGATGGCTTAAAGAGTAAATGATAGGTAGCACGGCATAGCGATAGAACGAAGCAACTAGCATAGCAATGATAGTAGTGAGATCTAGGGTAGCGGTCATCTTGCAAGCATCAAAACAATAAGCTACAACATCTCAACATGAAAACAAAAGACATGGGCATGATGTACAAGTAAAGCATAACAAAACATGAACACTGAGCTATCTCCACAAATCACTAGGACATGCTCAAACACACATGGCAAGATTGCAAATACTAACAGTTTCAGACTTTGCAGAAATAACATCAGGTTGCAATGTTTAGAGATATCAACAACATGTTACAGGAACTTAACATGGCAAACAAAGGCATGGCATGAACCTACTAAATGCATAGATCAAATGTCCTTTACTGACCATGAGCCAAAAAGGATCAGAAAATATGATGGCACCCATGTAAACATGGCAAGTTATAATACAGATTCATACATGGCAGGAACAATGATAACTAGGCATGTTGGTGAGCTTGTACCACTCACCACAGAGCAATATATAGCATGGCAAGGCAACCAACAGTAAGAATACATGTTTATGAAGCTAGGCATGACAAGAGCAAGTTCATAGGGTACATGGATCACTAACAACAAGCATGGCAACAACTGAACTTAATGTTAACAGGCTGACAGCAACATTATTTAGCAACTTTGGAGCAAGATATGAACAAGCTAAAACAAGCCATAAATGCAAACAGGGGCATGGATGGATAGAGCATAACATGCAGAACAAAACGCCCTTAGTGAACATCTACAGATTATGCATAGAATGACTTGTAGCAGCAGGTTTACATAGCATCACGAAATAACAGATTTAACCTAGCAAAACAGTAACAACAAGTACACTACTTAACAAGCTCGATTCACTCACCACAAGTCATTGCATGACAAGATAGGCATAGCATCAGCAATAAGACATGTTTATGAAACAAACCAAGTCAAGAACAAGTTCATAGCATGCAAGGATCAACTACAACAACCTTGGCAAAATTGAATAACATGTAAACAATCTGCCAGAAAACATTTTGTAGCAAAAGTAGAGCACGAAAATAACATGCTAGACTACTCCATAATTGCAAAAAGGGGCATGAATGGATAGAGGAAAACCATATGTTCAAAACATCCTTACTGAAGTATCTCAAAATAAACATGGATCTCTCTGTAGCATCATGTTTACATGGCATCAAAATAATAGCAGAATAGGGACTAAAATAAGCAACATCACGAAGCCTAGTTTACATGCTTGTGCTAGTTACCACATTGATCACAAAAATACATGGTAAGCACCTCTGTAAAGAAGATATGGCATAGTTCAAAACACATGTAGACATCAACCTCATAGGATGCACACATCAAACATGGCAAAAATGACAAATGAGCATGTTCTATTAACAGACAACAGACAACATCATATAGCACTCTTACAACGATGATTCAAGCATCAAGATGAGCTCAAATGAACATGATGCAATGGAATGAAATGAAGTACTCGTTGAAACAAACAATTTGACATATTACACGCGTAAACGGAGCAGTATGCATGGAGATATGATGCGATGAACATGGCATGATAATGTCAAAATATTTCGGGACAACCGTTTTCAGGAAAAAATAAATGTGAGCGCTGGATAGCTAAAGTGCGACCGGGGCGGGATTTACGGGTTTCACCTAGCAGGCCTTGGCCCGGTCGGTGTGGAGGCAGGCCGGGGCAGGCCGGGGACGCGGGTCGGGCCGATGCCCACGGGGAGGGGCGCGGTCAACGGGCACGGGGAGCTGCTCGCTCCCGAGGACATGGCGGCGGCGGCGGCTCGATCCGGCTGGAGCTCGCCGGAGCCAGCGAGGAGGTGGCTGGGGCGCGAGGGGGGTGGCCGGAATGGGGAGATCCGAGGTCGGGGATCCCGGATCCGGTGAAGATCGGGGGCGAGGAGGTTGGCGACGAACTCGGCGACGGCGACGGTTAACTCGGGCGATGGGGGCCGGTTACCCTATGCGAGAGAGAGACGGGGTTAGAGAGAGAGAGAGGAGGAGGCCGGACGGGGGCGGCGCGACCTGGCGGGGCGGCGGCAAGGCTTACCAGTGGCGGGGCACCGGCGACGGGAGGTCGGCGGCGGGGTCCAGGAGCTCGGGCTCCTCTCGATCCCGCTGGATCGGGGGAGCTGCGGGGAGGTGCGCGGCGGATCGAGCTGCTGGGGCGCCCGGGGCCCGGTTCGGCCCGGCCGTGGGCCGGCCGTGGGCCGCGGTGGAGGAGGGGCTGCGGGGACGCGTGGCGCGACGCGGTTGGAGGAGGGCGACTACTGCGGCGGCGCTAACGAGCGGGGCGCGACAAGCGGCAGCGGGGCACTGGATCGGTGCGGAAAACGAGGCGCCGGCGGCTGGGAGGTTAGGGGAGGAGGCTAGGGGTAGGTTTAGCCTGAAAATGGATGTGGGGGTGTCCATTTATAGATAGGAGGGGCTAGGTTAGGGGCAATTGGGGGCTTTCGAAGCCCTCCGATCGCGATCCAACGGATCCGATCGAGGGGGAGGTTAGGCAGGCCCGGGAGAGGTTGGTGGGCTGTGTTAAGATGGGCTAAGCTTTCGGGAGAGAAGAGAGAGAGGCCCGGCGGCAGTTTCGGAGACCAAAATGTCCGACGAATAGACCGGCTATATTGCAGTTGTAGGTTTAACGGTTGGGCTATCAAATGGACTCCGAATGCGACGAAACTTGGGAGGCGGTCTGTCTACACTATAATAAGACCGCACGACAAGTTGCAACCCATTCCGAGAACATTTTTATGCCACTTATAAAATAATATTTCGGAGGTGCCGCGGGCGCGTGTGAGTGTGTCTGGGCTCGGAACGGACAACGGAGAGAACCGGGAGAACCCGAACGGATGCAAGTTTTGAAAAACATGCGGATGAAATGCAGAGGATGACATGGCAACCACGGTGAATCTCTGGCAGACACCTGGCGCATCGAATCCGGGGCGTTACAACACTCCTCCACTAACAAGAGATCTCGTCCCGAGATCTTAGGACCGAGACGGAAGGGAAACTGGATGAGGTGAAACAAGAACTCAAGAGAAGAAGCAATGAATCGAGAGCACTCGAGAAGAAGAGAGGAGCGACGAGAATGACGAGAATCGAAAGCTCAAGGAATCAGATAGACTATGAAACCACTCCGGTTAGAACGAGATAAGAAACGAATAAGACTGAAAGGATTTAGGCAGCACTCCGGCTGAAACATGGAGGAATAGAACATGAACTTCACAAGATGGAATGACACTTGACGAGAAGAACAAAGCAATACCTCCGGAAGAATTGAAAGAATTGAATGAAAAGAACTTAGAAGGAAGGATTGAACGGAGTTGTTGAGAAAATCAACAACGAAAGAATAAGCTTGTTGCGGTCTTATAGATAACATCTCAAGATTATGAGGTGATAACCAGCCACAAACGGAAAAGATTGAATAGCTTAGAAGAATGAAGAAATGCAAAACTCCACTTCAAAAGAATACGGAGAATTAATTGCACTTCGAAAGGCAAGAAGGAAAGATACTTGAGCTCCTTCGATAAGAATCTTGATGAACTCATGAAGAATGAATTAAATCATGAACAACCAATGTGAAGAACTCCGGTAACAAAAGGATGACGAGATAAAATGAAGGATGAAAGAATAAGATGAGCCTTGCGATGATTCCGATGGAGGTTCCGACTAGATGGCCAAGGAAACTTTGAACTCCGGGAAAGAAAAGATGAAAAATACTTGGAACTAGAATTTATTCAACAAGAACAACTCCGAAGGAAAGGATTACTCGCTTGGATGAAATAAGAATAAGATTTATTGTATTCTTATCCTTCATCAAATTAAATTGATGACAAATGAATTTTGCATACTACTTATTCTTGTTGAAAAAGAATTAAGAGGAATGTGGCACAAAACTTGAGAAAGTCTTCATGAACCACCGGTAGGATTCGAAAGAACGAATGGATTAATATGATAATCAAAGAAAAAGAATCTTGAATGAACCACCATAAGAATTAGAGAAATGGCTGATGAAAGGGAATGAATCACCGGGAAGAATTAGAGGAACCAATATGCTAGAGGGGATTTTGATGCAAAAGAACAAAGAGATCATGAGCTGATTAAAGAACACTTGAACGAAGCACCGGGATAATATTGAGATGAACGAAGGGGCACGGATATAGAATAATTGGAGGACGAATCTGAAAACTTGGAACGAAGGAATATTCCAAAAAGATGGCCTCCGGATGATCGAGATGGAAAAACAACTCGTGAAATACTCCGGATGGTTGAGAAAAGGAATATCTGACAAATGGAATAATTCGAGAGGATGATATGAAGCTAGAACCACGAATCTCCAAGAGCACAAACAAGATTTAAGAGGAACTCTTCTTCGATCTTCATATGACGATGAGAAACATCACCAAAATACTGAGGTACTCCGGGAGAATGAAAAGCGAAGAGGTTGAGCCAACAATTAAAAAAAATTTGAAAGCGATCTTGGAGAAGGCATGTGACTGATGGAATCCATTCTTACGTCACACTTGAAAAGAATTGAGAATAACTCCGGGGAAATTAGAAGAGTCAGGTAAGATCCTGGGAAAAGACCTGTGGGTTAGGGCCCACTAAAGAAAAAAACACCGTTGGAGAGGGATGTTGAACAGATAGATGATGCACCGGAACAATTGAAATATTTGAATGAGGTGACAACCTCGAATAAATTCAAACACAGACGAATCTCCTGAGATGTCTTCCGAACTCCGAGATAATTAAATGGCGAGAGGCGAACGAACAGGGAAAACACTTGAGCTGAGGGAAAGTAATAAGATCAACCTGAAAAAAAACATGAATTGAGTCCACCGGAGAAGAGATGAAGAATGTCCATCGAGACGATAATTCACCAGTTGAAATAATTTACGAAAGGCTGAAGAGGTTCCGCACGAATGAAATTGATGCTCGAAAGAGATTCAAGCTCCAGGAAGAAGAGGGTGGGAGGGCGGGAAAACAAAGGCAACTTAGAAGGGGGAACCGACGAATATCTTGAAGAGAAACACCGGTTGAAAGAAAACAAAGGCTTCACACGAGAAGGATGGATACTCGATTACGGACTCCGATTCCGAGAAGAAGAAGGGGTGGGCGGGTGGGAAAAGAAGACAACTAAGGACGGGGAAAACCTCGTCGCTGAGAAAGAACCGAGGATTGAACTTGGCAACGAAGAAGCGGCTCGAGTCGACTTGACGAGAAATGCACCGGATGAAAAGAGATGAGAGCCAACGATCGGAAAACCAACTGCGTGATCCTAAAGAAAAATTTGAAGGGGAAGAGGAGTAATTCAAAACACCTACGTCAAGATTCCTCACCAGAGCGACGAAGGGGCTGAGGAGTAAAAAAGAATTCCTACTCTCCGATATAACTAGACTCCGAAAACAGTTTTCTTCTAGACTCAACAACGGCCAAACTACATGATCAATCAAGGGGGCTCCTAAGGTCGGTCGAGGCTCTGATACCAACTTGTCATGCCCAATATGCGATACTATCCTAAAGAGACTCGAAGGTCCCACCAAGGATAGAACCGCATATTGAAACGCTTTTGCAAGGTGGATATCATTACATCAATATTACATAATAGATGGGGATACATACATAAGGCATACAATGCCACACGAATACATCAATACATCTTACATAAGATAAACATCCGACTACGGATGAAACACAAACAGAAACTCAACGACATCCACCCTGCTTGCCCAGGCTGCCGACCTGGAACCTATCCCCTAATCGAAGAAGAAGCGGAAGAAGAACTCCAAAACAAGCAAACATCGCTCTCGCGTCATGATCATCGCATAACCTGTACCTGCAACTGTTGTTGTAGTAATTTGTGAGCCACGAGGACTCAGCAATCCCATTACCATGGGTATCAAGACTAGCAAAGCTTAAAGGGAAAGGAAGGGGTAAAGTGGTGAGGTTGCAGCAACGACTAAGCATATATGGTGGCTAACATACACAAATAAGAGCAAGAAGAGAGCAAATGGAACAGTCGTGAAGCTAGCAATGATCAAGAAGTGATCCTGAACTCCTACTTAAGTCAAACATAACCCAGAAACCGTGTTCACTTCCCGGACTCCGCCGAAAAGAGACCATCACGGCTACACACACGGTTGATGCGTTTTAATTCGGATCTGGTGTCAAGTTATCTACAACCGGACATTAACAAATTCCCATCTGCCTATAACCGCAGGCACGACTTTCGAAAGATTATTACCCTGCAGGGGTGTCCCAACTTAGCCCATGATAAGCTCTTGCAATCAACGAAGGATATACCTTCTCCCAGGAAGACCCGATCAGACTCGGAATCCCGGTTTACAAGACATTTCGTCAATGGTAAAACAAGACCAGCAAAGCCACCCGATGCGCCGACAATCTAGATAGGAGTTGCACATATCTTGTTCTCAGGGCAACACCGGATAGGTCAGCCTACGAGTAAAACCAACCGTCGAGTTGCCCCGAGGTGGCCCTGCAGTCTGCCCGGTTCGGACCAACACTTAGAC